>NC_057810.1:559559715-559583448 GCF_018294505.1 Triticum aestivum | reverse complement strand
CAGGCGGGCCCGCTGCGGCCCGGGGGCGGGCCGGATCTGGGCTGCGGTGAAGTGGGGCAATTGGGGCGACGTGGCGCACGAGGAGTGGCCACGGGCGGCGGCACGGATTTGGACGAGAGGGCGGCGGCGCGGAATCCGAGGAGGGGGAGGCTAGAGGTAGGTGGAGGGGGTTAGGCTGCCCAAAATGGACAAGGGGTGTCCATTTATAGCACATAGCTAGGGTTTTTGGGGGTTTAGGAGCCCTATGATCGCAATCTGACAATCCGGAACGAGGGGGGGTTTAGGTGGGCTGCAGGTGGGCTGAGAAGAGGGGTCGGGCTGAGAGAAGAGAAGAGAAAGAGAGGCCCGGCGGCAGTTTCGGAGACCGAAACGTCCAACGAAGGTACCGGCAATGGTACCGCTATATGTTTAACGGTTGGGCAGTCAAACGGACTCCGAATGCGATGAAACTTGGCAGGCGCTCTGTCTACACTATAATAAGACCGCACGACAAGTTGCAACCCATTCTGAGAACATTTTTATGCCACTTATAAAATAATATTTCGGAGGTGCCGCGGGCGCGTGCGAGTGTGGTCTGAACTCCGAACGGACAACGGAGAGAACCGGGAGGACCCGAACGGATGCAAGTTTTGAAAAACATGAAGATGACATGGCAAAGTGCAACACGCAAGCAAAAGATATGGCAACGGCGGCGAATAACTGGCAGACACCTGGCGCATCGAATCCGGGGCGTTACAACACTCCTCCACTAACAAGAGATCTCGTCCCGAGATCTTAGGACCGAGACGGAAGGGAAAAAAGGATGAGGTGAAACAAGAACTCAAGAGAAGAAGCAAAGAATCGAGAGCACTCGAGAAGAAGAGAGGGACGATAAGAATGACGAGAATCGAAAGCTCACGGGATCAGATAGTCCATGAAACCACTCGTTCTAACCGGAGTGGTTAGAATGAGAAAAGAAACGAATAAGACTGAAAGGATTTAGGCAGCACTTCGGCTAAAACATGGGGGAATAGAACACGAGCTAGGGAGGATGGAATGATACTTGATGAACTCTTGAAGAATGAATTAGATCATGACGATCCATCGTGAAGAACTCCGGTAACAAAAGGATGATGAGATAGAATTAAAGGATGAAAAGAATAAGACTAAATCTTGCGATGACTTAGATGGAGATTCCTACGAAATGGCCGAGGAAAATTGAACTCCGGAAAAGAAAAGATGAAACACTTGGAACTAGAATTTATTCATCAAGAACAAACTCTAAAGGAAGGGATTAAACACTTTGAGGAAATAAGAATAAGATTTATTGTATGCTTATCCTTCATCAAATTAAATTGATGACAAGCAATGGATTTTACATACTACTTATTCTTCTTGAAAAAGAATTGAGAAGTGACATATCTCAAACTTGAGAAAGTCTTCATGAATCACCGATAGGATTGGAAAGAACGAATGAAGTAATAAGATAAACAAGGAAAAGAATCTTGAACGAACCACCGTTAGAATTCGGAAAAGACTGGTGAAGGAGTATGAATCACCGGGAAGAATTAGAAACGCAAAAGGATACTTGAGGGAATTTAGAGATAAGATAACGAATGGATCGCGAACTGATTGGAGAATACTTGAACGAAGCACCGGAAGAATATTGAGACGAACGAAAGGGCACAGATATACAATAATTGGAGAATGAATCTGAAAACTTAGAACGAAGAAATCTTCCGAAAAGATGGCCTCCAGATGATCGAGAGAGAAAGCAACTCCTGAAATGCTCCGGATGGATGAAAAGAATTTGCATGACTAGAAACAATTTTATAGCATAACATCGAGCTAGGACCGCGGATCTCCAGTGGAACGGACATGATTTAAGAGAAATCTTCTTCGATCTTCAAATGATGACGAGAAACACCACCAAAATTACTAAGACACTCCGGAAGAATGAAAAGCGAAGAGGTTGAGCCAACAATGAAATGATTTTGAAAGCGATCTTGGAGAAGGCATGTGACTGATGGAATCCATTCTTACGTCACACTTGAAAAGAATTGAGAATAACTCCGGGGGAATTAGAAGAGTCAGGTAAGATCCCGGGAAAAGACCTGTGGGTTAGGGCCCACTAAAGAGAAAAACACCGTTGAAAAGGATTGTTGAACAGATAGATGATGCACCAGAACAATTGAAATATTAGAATGAGGTGACAACCTCAAATTAATTCAAACACAGACGAATCTCCTGAGATATCTTGAACACTCCGGAAGGATAATCTGGCGAGAGGCGAATGAGCAAGGAGAACACTTGATCCAAGGAAAAGAATATGATCAACCCGAAAAACTTGAATTGAGTCCGCCGGAGAAGAAAAAGAGATGAAGAATGACGAACGAGACAAGAATTAACCATAGAAATAATTAAGGGAAGACTGAAGAGACTCCGTATGAATGAAAATTGATGCTCGAAAGAGACTCAGGTTCCGGGAAGAAAAAGGGTGGGAGGGCGGGAAAAACATAGGCAACTGGAAGGGGGACCCGACGAATAACTTGAAGAGAAAACACCGGTTGAAATCATTGAGGAAAGAAAGCAGAGACTTCGCACGAGTAGGATGGATACTCGATTACGGACTCCGGTTCCGAGGAGAAAAAAGGGGAGGGTGGGTGAGAAAATAAAACAACTGAGGATTGAACTTGACAACGATGAAGAGGCTCGAGTCAACTTGACGAGAAATGCACCGGACAAAAGAGGATGGACAACTCACGAAACTAACCACGTGATCCTAAAGAAAAATTTGAACGGGAAGAGGAGTAATTCAAAACACCTACGTCAAGATTCCTTACCAGAGCGACGAAGGGGCTGAGGAGTAAAAAGAATTCCTACTCTCCGATATAACTAGACTCCGAAAACAGTTTTCTTCTAGACTCGACAACGGCCAAACTACACGATCATCAAGGGGGCCCCTAGGGTCGGTCGAGGCTCTGATACCAACTTGTCACGCCCAATATGCGACTGAGGGAGTCCTGTACTAGGGGGTGTCCGGACAGCCGGACTATCATCGTCCGCCGGACTCCAAGACTACGAAGATACAGGATTGAAGACTCCGTCCCGTGTTCGGATGGGACTTTCCTTGGCGTGGAAGGCAAGCTTGGCGATACGGATATGTAGATCTCCTACCATTGTAACCGACTCTGTGTAACCCTAGCCTTCTCTGGTGTCTATATAAACCGGAGGGCCTTAGTCCGTAGGACACAACATACATTACAACAGTCATACCATAGGCTAGCTTTAGGGTTTAGCGTCCTTGATCTCGTGGTAGATCCACTCTTGTACTACCCATATCATCAATATTAATCAAGCAGGACGTAGGGTTTTACCTCCATCGAGAGGGCCCGAACCTGGGTAAAACATCGTGTCCCTTGTCTCCTGTTACCATCCGCCTAGACGCACAGTTCGGGACCCCCTACCAGAGATCCGCCGGTTTTGACACCGACATTGGTGCTTTCATTGAGAGTTCCTCTGTGTCGTCACCGATAGGAAGGATGCCTCCACTCGTCTTCAAAGACGGTATTTTCGCCAAAGGGGCCTTGGCCGCCGGCCAAACTATCCGGCTAGGTAGTTTTCTTATGACCGCCTGTCCGGCCACGGCTCCGACAATGACTTCCCAAGTCGTCGGAAGCAATCTCCGCGTCAGCTCGGAATTCGCCGAGCGGCTGGATCTAATAGAGCTCTCGTCTGTCAACGAGCTCTTGGATCGCATCGCCGCCCTGGGAGTCGCTACAGACTACAATCAGATTGGGCTTAAAACCGATCTGAGAGAGATTAACTCTCCCCAGGCCACCCACCGCGTCGCAGTGGTTGAGGAGCAATGCGGCGATTTTTCGCCTATATTGAAATCTAGTCACGTCCGGATTCTTGAACCCTCCATGCCGGATTTCCGCGGAGGGACGGACTTTGATCGAGCATTGAACTTAAAATCATGCATCGTTCCGGACCCGCTGGATCATGTCCAGCAATCCAAGCTTCCGAATTCGGAAACTCCTCGGCCTTTAAGCCTCAAGATGGGTAGGGATCCGGATTTTATTCCACCCACCCGCCCAGACATATGTGATCTATCTCTAATATGGCAAGAGCCCGCTGAAACAGTGCATCACTACTGGGCCAGATTCCTCCTGGTTATGGACAGGATAAAGGACTGCCGAGAGGAGAACGCAGTCTCAATCTTTTGCAATAATTGCACGGACAAGGGAATATTGAACGCCATCGGTCGTCATAAAATTATACGCTTCACCGATCTGGCGTCCATAGTACGAAAGTACTGTGCGATGGAGAGTTTCCGGAAAACCGAAAACCAGTTTTGGGACAATCCGGCCCCGAATACAACCCCAGCCGCAACAAAAGGGTGCATCACACTCAGGCCCCAGATACAAAAACCAAAAAGCACAAACCCCATAAAGGGCACGGAACCGTACTGGAGGGATGGCTCAATGGACCCTGTAAGCTTCATAGTACAGAGGGAGCCGTCCCAACACATAGCCTTCGAGCATGTTGGATACTACAGCAGGTGGCCAAAAGTGGCTAGGAGCTTCTAGCCCTGGAAAACCATTCCAACAATACCGGTACGGTATCAACAGTCTTCGAGACCTTCGCATCAAATAATATGCGAAAACGAACAATCCGCGGCCTCGCCAAAGTCTACCAAGTAGCAACAGCAAATCCATGGAGCGACACAGCCATCACCTTCAACGCCAGCGATGAACCTAAATCCCGAACAGCCCGAGCACCAGCCGCACTGGTGCTTAGTCCCATAGTGGACGGCTTTCAACTTACAAAGGTCCTCATGGATGGCGGCAGCGGACTAAACCTCATCTACGAGGAATCTCTTCAAAAAAGGGAAATCGACTGGAGTCGTATTGAGCGAAGCAGCACAACCTTCAGAGGAATAATCCCTAGCTGGGAAGTGCGCTGCACCGGAAAAATCACACTCGATGTGGTGTTCGGCTCGCCGGACAATTACAGATCCGAAGAAGTCACGTTCCAGGTGGCCCCGTTAAACAGCGGATATCACGCTATATTAGGACGAGAGGCATTCACAATTTTTCAAGCCGTACCCCATTACGGGTATATGAAGCTCAAAATGCATGGGCCCGGCGGAATAATCACTCTCGCTAGTGATCCGGACATAGCGCTCCGCGCCGAAAACAAGACAGCCGCACTAGCCCTGGAGGCACTATCCGAAGCCCTAGCTGCAGAAGAACTCACCGCGCTGCGCTCTACGGTGAACAGGGGGGATGTGATACTCGATAAAAGATCCAAGTCCACCTCCATCAAACCAGCAAATGAAATAATCAAATTCCAGGTCCATCCAACGGACCCAACAAAGACGGCCTCCATTGGGGCACAATTGAACCCCGAAGTAGACGCCGCACTGCGCGAATTCCTTCGGGAAAATTGGGACATTTTCGCCTGGCATCCTTCGGATATGCCCGGAATCCCACGCAGGTTGGCAGAACATAGCCTAAACAACCTAAAAGGATTTAAGCCAGTCAAACAGGCTCTTCGGTGATTTTCCAAACCCAAACGACAGGCAATGGGAGAAGAGCTAGCCAAACTATTGGTAGCCGGATTCATCAGAGGTATCAAACATCCGGATTGGCTAGCAAATCTGGTAATGGTACCAAAGAAGGACAAATCCTGGCGCCTATGCGTCGATTTTAAAGACCTTAATAAGGCTTGCCCAAAGGATCCCTTCCCCCTCCCCCGCATCGATCAAATTATCGATGCTACTGCAGGACATGATTCATTGTGCTTCCTCGACGCATACTCTGGCTACCATCAAATCAAGATGGCGGAAGCAGACCAAGCCGCAACGGCATTCATCACTCCGTACGGACCATTCTGCTTCAACACAATGCCCTCTGGACTTAAAAATGCCGGTGCAACATATCAGCGCATGATTCAAACATGTCTGGCTACCCAGATCGGCAAAACAGTCGAAGCATACGTAAAAGACGTAGTCGTCAAAACAAAACACGTCGAAACTCTAGTAGACGATTTGAGGCTCACATTCAACAACCTCAGAGCATATGACATCAAGCTGAATCCGGAAAAATGCGTTTTCGGCGTACCAGCCAGAAAGCTGCTGGGCTTCATTGTATCCGGTAGAGGAATTGAAGCAAACCCGGCAAAAATCTGAGCTCTGTCACAGTTGGATATCCCGAAAGACCTCAAGCAGATACAAAAATTAACAGGATGCGTGGCAGCTTTAAGCCGCTTTATCTCCCGTCTAGGAGAAAAGGCATTGCCTCTCTATCGCCTCCTCAGGCGCACCGAACACTTCGAGTGGACGGATGCTGCCACTGCCGGACTCGAAGAAATAAAGGCCAGTACAAATCCGGTCCTGGCTGCGCCCAACCGGGGCGAACCAATGTTGTTATACATCGCAGCAACGCATCAAGTTGTAAGCGCGGTACTCGTCGTCGAACGAGAGACAGAAGGGCATAAATTCCCTCTCCAAAAACCAGTGTATTATGTTTCCACTGTGTTAACCCCCTGCAAGTCCCGTTACCCACACTATCAGAAGATAGCGTATGCGGTGTTCATGGCATCCCGGAAGCTCCGACACTACTTTCAAGAGTGTTCGATAACAGTGGCCTCCGAAGTACCACTCAATGACATCATAAATAACCGTGACGCAACGGGTAGGATTGCAAAATGGGCCATTGAGCTCTTACCATTCGATATAACTTACAAACCTCGGCGAGCTATAAAGTCACAAGTTTTGGCTGACTTTGTCGCTGAATGGACCGAGGCCGAACTCCCTAAAGAGTACGGCGCATACTCCAATTGGATTATGCACTTCGACGGCTCTAAAATGTTGGCCGGACTGGGGGCTGGCGTCGTATTGACGTCCCCAACCGGGGAGACAGTCCAGTATGTACTTCAAATAATGTACACGGACTCCAATAACGCAGCCGAATACGAGGCCCTGTTACATGGTCTCCGGATGGCAGTCTCCATGGGCATTCAACGCCAGAGGTGTGCGGGGATTCAAACCTTGCAATATCCCAAATAAATGGAGACTTTGACGCCAAGGATCCGAAAATGGCAGCATACCGCAACGCTGTCATAAAAATGTCAGCTTGGTTTGAAGGACTCGAATTCCATCACATAGCCCGAGATAATAACCAAGCGACCGACGTACTGGCACGCATCGGTGCGAAACGTGATGCTGTCCCTCCAAATATCTTCCTGGAACGGCTCTTCAAGCCATCCGTACTATGGGAAGAGGAGCCCGGAAGTGACAAACCGGAAAAAACCTCGCCAACCGGCGATTCAGCCGATGACATAACACCTTCAGCCCACGACATAATGGCAGTAATCGCCCTGTGGACAGTACCATTCCTAGCCTACTATCTTAGGCAGGAACTCCCCGAAGACCAAAACGAGGCCCGCTGCATAGACCGGCGATCGAAAGCCTACAAGGTCCATGAGGGAGAACATTATAAGAAAAGTACAACCGGAGTCCTTCAAAGGTGTATCTCCGAAGAGGAAGGGCGAGACCTCCTGGCTGAAATTCATGCCGGACTAGGCGGACACCACGCAGCAGCCCGGGCCCTTGTAGGAAAGGCATTCCGTACAGGATTTTATTGGCCGACGGCCCGGGCAGATACCCAGGACTTAGTCCAGAGATGCGTTGGTTGTCAGCTCTTTGCTAATCAGAGCCATATGCCGCCCACCGCCCTCAAAACTATACCCATTACCTAGCCGTTCGCGGTCTGGGGGCTTGATATGGTTGGACCCCTTAAATGGGGAACCCACAAGCAAAGGTACCTATTGGTCATGGTGGATAAATTCACCAAATGGATAGAGGCCAAACCGGTCAAAACGGCAGAGTCCGGACCAGTGATAGACTTTATATCCGTGGTAGTACACCGTTACGGAGTCCCCCACAGCATCATCACCGACAACAGCACGAACTTCACAGCCGACGAGGTTAAGTCATGGTGCAAAAATATGGGCATCAAGCTCGACTACGCTTCAGTCTATCACCCACAAACCAACGGTCAAGTGGAACGAGCAAATGGTCTAATAATGAGTGGCATTAAACCCAGACTAGTGCGGTCACTTACTAAATCTGACACGCACTGGGTCGAGGAGCTCGACTCCGTACTCTGGGGGCTGCAGACAACGCCTAACCGCACTACCGGATTCACACCATTTTTTATGGTCTACGGCGCAGAGGCACTCCTGCCCTGCGACATTATTCATGACTCACCTCGAGTGCGGATGTACGAAGAAAGAGAGGCCGAGCTGGATCGGCAGGACAGCTTGGACACATTGGAGGAAGAGCGCGACGTCGCCAAGGCTCGTTCCGCATTTTATCAGCAGCAGGCCCAAAGATATCAAAGCAGAGAAGTACGGGCCAAGACTTACAACGTTGGCGAACTAGTTCTACGCCTGCCGGACAAGAAAAAGGACAAGCTCAAACCCAAATGGGAGGGCCCCTTCATTATCGATCAAGTCCTGACCGGCGGAGCGTACCGTCTACGAAATGCGTTGGATAACCGACTCGAGCCGAACCCATGGAACGCAGCCAGCCTCCGAAGATTCTATGCCTAGCGCCGGACTAAGAGTTCGTCCCCTTCCTACGTTCAAATTTTTACACTTCGGCTGTCTTTTGTTTCTCTTTCTTCTCCTAACCTTTTTACTAAAAAGCCCCTAAGGGCCTACCTTCGCATTGTTCGCATACACTTGATGTGCCATCCGCACTCATTATACCTGGGGGCTTCTTTTCCAGAAGCTCAATTATAAGGGCTTCATGCCCAGCACATGTGTCAAGCTTCCACATGTACCTTTTACTCACCATTATATGCATCGATATGACTTAAGTTTTGGCCAAGCTGGGTTGCCTGGCTCCTGTGCTTACCCCTACGTTCCCGATTGTTCGGCTAGGAGGTAAAGGGAGCACCTCTGTGATTGTTACTACCGGGTCAGCCGGATGTGTACCTCAGACTGGGTGAAGCCGAAAGCTAGCGTTCTTAAGGGAATATTCGGTCGGTGATTTGAAAGATGATTTTCTACCTATTTATTTATCTGCCCCCAGATGTTTTCCTGCTCTTTTCGCAGTCCGGACATGCACTTTAGGGCATGCCTCCCAGGGAAAGGAACCCTTAACGGAACTATTCTCCCTGGAAGATGTTTCTTACTAACCATGTAATATAACATAACTAGTTGGGCACTTGTCTGATAAAGCACTAATGACCCCTACGCCTGGTCTCCATGCATACCCCGGTTGTTTCTTAACCAAGAAGGTATTCAGACACACTCCAGACTCTAGCGTCCCGAGGTCGAAGCGAAAAGGTCGGCAAAGACAAACGATCTACAATCCGGCTAGAAGGCATTTCACATGTCATTTTAAAATACATTGTCAAATTTACTGATTGTATTCCTCCTCAATCCCGTCTAACAGGCTGTCTAACTTACAGTCCCCTTGGGAAAACTTAGCAGCCAACTCTACCTGGCTGTATACTAAACTCACAGGGATCTCCTTCCCATCGGGCCCCACCGGTCCAACTTCGTCCATGTGGTTGGGATCCGCCTTCTTGTAACGCGTCTTCACCACGGCCCAAGCCTCCCTGGCACCTTGACGGCAAGCCGAAATCTTCCACAAACGGAAGCGCTGCCGCACTCCCTGAAGCTTTTCCGCAAGCTCCCCAAGGCCCTCGGGTTGGGAGAGGGCTGGCCATAAAGCCTGGACGATGCCGCTCATTGCCTGCCGAACTCGTTCGAGCAGTTGCAACAGCTCGGGAAGTTGATCACCCGTTGATATGGGCATCTCCTCTACAGGGCGACCTGTGAGTATACCTACAAGACATATCATGTCAATATACTTCCTCGCCGAACTCTTCTTTTCAAAGGAGTCCGCTCAAGCACTTACTATAAATGCCGCGAGGAAGCCGCTCATTCTCCTTAACAGAGCCGGACAGCCCGGCGCGAGCGCCTTTCAGCTCTTCTCCGAGCTTGGCGTTGGCATCCTGGAGTTTGTTCCTTTCTTGCTGCACCCTATTCAGCACACTCTCGCCGGCCTTCAGCTGGCGCAGTAATCCTTGCCTGTCCGGATCTTGTCCGGCGGCACCTGCATAGTCATTATTAGACTTGCGCGCACGCCGCACAGCGCTTATATTTATTAATAAAAATGTGTTACCAGGAGGGGTCTCTGAGTTTCCTCCTGCGGCAGCAAGTGCGGCCTCAAGTTGGGCCTTGCATTCTTGCAGCTCCTGAGACAGCTGGGCATTCTTCTCAGTAAGAGCCTGCGTTTCAAATGATCCTTAAATCAGTTAACATAACTACTTTAAGTCTCGGGGGCTACTGGCATATATAACCATTAAATTCCCTTACCCGTATGTCTTTTACATACTGCTCCGTGGCTCGGGTAAAACCGTCTTGAGCAGCACGGAGGTGCGCATCCCCTGCGTTAAAGGCGTCCAATGCCTCAGGGGAGAAGCACGCTTCACGAAATACTGTCCGGCGGCGCCTGTGGTTCATGGCGCTCTCCACCTCAGACTTGGTGGCGGACAGTCTGCCAGCATCCTCCGTTGGAGGAGTATCCGGCCCGCGCCTTGCGCTTGCCTCCCCCTCCAGGCCGGGCGCTGGAACCTAGCTGGTATAGGTCGGATCGGCAACCTCTACGCCCGCAGTCCGGCGGGCGCTTTTTCTCCTACAAAGATCATGAGCACTCAGACGCTTCCTAGGAGCGTTGCTCTGAAAATTTAAACACGAGCTATACCTTTGCGGCGACGTTTCAGTCCGCGCCCCGCTCCTTTTCCGCCTGCTGGTCCGGACTAACCTTTGTTGGTCAGCCGCCGCGGGCTCGGCTTCCTGCCTTAAAGGCGCTTCCTGTAAAACACCATCGTTCGTGAAGGTCAGAAATGGGCAAGGAAGAGATAATGGTGTCCGGACCTCGGTCACAGTCACCTGGGAAGCCGGATACAGTCCGGGGTAGTCCGCTGTAATGGCGACCAAAGCATTGTCCATGCTGAGCTAGTGAAACACCCCGTCGATCATCTCCACCTTGATGTCCGGATCCTCTTCGGAGGCCGGATCCAGGGATCTTTCTGGATCCTCGGGTTGCGGAGCGGGACTTACCATGTCCTCCACAGTCCGGCGTAGATCCTGCGCCGAAGACATAATGTAAGAAGCCTAAACTTCGAAAGCATGGGTTGAGCCCTTAAAAGTGTTCACTTACCCAGCCTCTAGGGTTGTTCATGGAAAACCCATTCAAAGGGTTCGTCCGAAGGAAGTCCTCCTTCTCCCCCTTGTACTGGCTGGACATGATCTGCACCAGATCCTCGGTCGAATCCGGCCCTTCGCGGCCATGACGGGTGGCATCGTCTTCCCCGTTGAAATCCCACATGGGGTGGCCTCTGTATTGCAATGGCTGTACCCCCCGCATGATGCATGTCGCCATGACTCCAATCATGGTCAACCCGGAATGGGACAGTAAACTTATTCGGCCCATCAAGTAACGGACGCTCTTGTCTTCCTCCAATCGGGGGCTCCGTGGGCGCCAGCTGAGGCGTTTCTTCAGAGGAGCAGCACTAAACTCCGGGAGGCCAATCCGGACTGGGTCCGGCAGCGGAGCGTCTTCTATGTAAAACCACTCCGAAGGCCAGTCTTCGGACACCTTCTTAGGAGTACCGGATGGGTATCCAGTCCCGGTAATGCGCCATATTTCGGCGCCGCCTACTTGATATATGGATCCCTCGTAAGAACGGGGTACGAGGTAGAACAACCTCTTCCACAATGCAAAATGGGGCTCGATGCCCAGGAAAAGCTCCCAAAGAGCTACGTAGCCCGCGATATGCAGGATAGAGGTGGGCGTAAGCTGATGGAGCTGGAGTCCGTAGAACTCCAGGAGCCCGTGGAGGAACGGATGTATTGGGAATCCGAGTCCCCTTATCAGATAGGGGATGAAGCATACCCGCTCCCCTTTGTTGGGACTTGGGGTAGCCTCCGCTTGCTTCCCACCTTGGTAGGTGGCCAGCCCGGCTCGAAACGGGACCATGAAGGCCGGAGGGAGATATCCCCCCGCTTGGAGCTTCTCTAGCTCGTTGTGTGGAACAGAGCACCTCCTCCAATCCCCTAGCGGTGGGCTGGGAGCGCGAGAGGAAGAGCCGCGTCGACGGTCCATGGTGGAATGGATTTTTAGGTCGAAAGCGCTCCGATGAGTATTCGCAGAAGGAAGATGGTGTGGTTTGGATCTGGATTTTTGCCTCTTTTGTAGGCGGATGACTCGCACGACTAGGGGGTGAAACATAAAAGACGCCCTGGCTTTTTGCATTCATGCGACGCGTGGAAGAAGGCCATTATTGGGCGTAGAAGCCAAGAAACAAAGTATTTATGATGAAGCCGTACACTGTTCGGCAGGTACATGGAACTTGAAGGGAGAACCCGCCTTGCAACGCCGAAGACTATATACGCGCTGGACTTATCGTCATTGAAGCCTGGTTCGGGGGCTACTAAGGGAGTCCTGGACTAGGGGGTGTCCGGACAGCCGGACTATCATCGTCCGCCGGACTCCAAGACTACGAAGATACAAGATTGAAGACTCCGTCCCGTGTCCGGATGGGACTTTCCTTGGCGTGGAAGGCAAGCTTGGCGATACGGATATGTAGATCTCCTACCATTGTAACCGACTCTGTGTAACCCTAGCCTTCTCCGGTGTCTATATAAACCGGAGGGCTTTAGTCCGTAGGACACAACATACATTACAACAGTCATACCATAGGCTAGCTTTAGGGTTTAACCTCCTTGATCTCGTGGTAGATCCACTCTTGTACTACCCATATCATCATATTTAATCAAGCATGACGTAGGGTTTTAACTCCATCGAGAGGGCCCGAACCTGGGCAAAACATCGTGTCCCTTGTCTCCTGTTACCATCCGCCTAGACGCACAGTTCGGGACCCCCTACCCGAGATCCGCCGGTTTTGACACCGACAGCGACCCTATCCAAAAGGAACTCGAAAGTCCCACCAAGGATAGACCCGCATATTGGAACGCTTTTGCAAGGTGGATATCATTACATTAAACATTACATAATAGTTGGGGATACATACAAAAGGCATACAATGCCACACGAATACAACATCACATCATATACAAGATCAACATCCGACTACGGATGAAACATAAACAGAAACTCAACCAATATCCACCCTGCTAGCCCAGGCTGCCGACCTGGAACCTATCCCCTGATCGAAGAAGAAGCAGAAGAAGAACTCATAACAAGCAAACATCGCTCTCGCGTCAAGATCATCGCATAACCTGTACCTGCAACTGTTGTGGTAGTAATCTGTGAGCCACGAGGACTCAGCAATCCCATTACCATGGGTATCAAGACTAGCAAAGCTTAATGGGAAAGGAAGGGGTAAAGTGGTGAGGTTGCAGCAGCGACTAAGCATGATATGGTGGCTAACATACGCAAATAAGAGCGAGAAGAGAAGCAAAGGAACGGTCGTCAACTAGCAATGATCAAGAGGTGATCCTGAACACCTACTTACGTCAAACATAACACAGAAACCGTGTTCACTTCCCGGACTCCGCCGAGAAGAGACCATCACGGCTACACACTCGGTTGATGCGTTTTAATTCAGATCAGGTGTCAAGTTATCTACAACCGGACATTAACAAATTCCCATCTGCCACATAACCGCGGGCATGGCTCTCCAAAGTTTAAACCCTGCAGGGGT
This sequence comes from Triticum aestivum, assembly GCF_018294505.1. Classification (NCBI taxonomy): domain Eukaryota; kingdom Viridiplantae; phylum Streptophyta; class Magnoliopsida; order Poales; family Poaceae; genus Triticum; species Triticum aestivum. Next base: position 559,569,715 of record NC_057810.1, on the reverse strand, counting down.
GTCCCAACTTAGCCCATGACAAGCTCTCGCGATCAACGAAGGAATAGACCTTCTCCCAGAAAGACCCGATCAGTCTCGGAATCCCGGTTTACAAGACATTTCGACAATGGTAAAACAAGACCAGCAAAGCCGCCCCATGCGCCGACAATCCCGATAGGAGCTGCACATATCTCGTTCTCAGGGCAACACCGGATCAGACATCCTACGAGTAAAACCAGACCTCGAGTTTCCCCGAGGGGGCCCCGCAGTCTACTCGGTTCGAACCAGCACTTAGACAAGCACTGGCCTGGGGGGGGCTAAAATAAAGATGACCCTTGGGTTAATTACTCCCAAGGGAAAAGTAGGTGGTGGTGAGGCAAATGGTAAAACCAAGGTTGGGCCTTGCTGGACAAGTTTTATTCAAAGCGAACTGTTAGGGGGGTCCCATAAATCACCCGACCGCGTTAGGAACGCAAAATCCGGGAACATAACACCGGTATGACGGAAACTAGGGCGGCAAGAGTGGAACAAAACACCAGGCATAAGGCCGAGCCTTCCACCCTTTACCAAATATATAGATGCATTAATAATATAAGAGATATTGTGATATCCCAACCAAAATCCTGTCCACCATGCAGAAATCTTCAACTTCACCTGCAACTAGCAACGCTATAAGAGGTCTGAGCAAAGCGGTAACATAGCCAAACAACGGTTTGCTAGGAATGGTGTCAAAGGTTAGAGGTTCATGGCAATCTGGGAGGCTTGAAGAGCAAATGATAGGTAACACAACATAGCGATAGAACGAAGCAACTAGGATAGCAATGATAGTAGTGAGATCCAGGGTAGAGGTCATCTTGCCTGAAATCCCGCAAGGAAGAAGAACGATTCCATGAAGAAGATGAAGCCACGAAGACGAACCAAGCGTAGACGAACGAATCCTCACGATCGCAACAAAACAGGAACTATCGAAAAGAAGCACACAACATAGTAAACACACCACACATGAACAAGACATGATGCACACAAGCATGATGCATGACAAGGCTACATGAAGCTACTCATGGCAAGAGATGATGCAAACAAGAACAACACATCAAGGCAAGTTTAAATGAGGCCGGAAACAACATATAACAATTCCGGTAAATCCTCATATGCAAATTTCGAAATTGGTCCAGATCTGAACAAACCTTATGTTCAAGTTGTTAAACAGCATTGCTGTAGAGCACCAAGAGGATCTACACGAAATTCTAGTCAAGTTACATATAAAGTTCATTAGATTTGGAGCTACGGCCTAGAAGATATGAGCAAAACAAGTTAAACATGGCATCGATGCAAAATGCATACAAACATCAAGCAAACACCTCAAAACAAGGATGCAACATGATAATATGAAACTACATGCAAAATCAAGCAAGTTTCATATAGAGCACACTCAAAACGGAGCAACGGTTCAACACATGCACTCTATACAAGTTATAGCAACAATCTGTCCATAACAGCAACTAGGCATCTTACAAGCATCAAAACAACAAGCTACAGCACCCCAACATAAGAACAAAAGGCATGAGCATGAAGTACAGGTAAAGGACAACAAAACATGAACACTGAGCTATCTCCAGAAAAGACTAGAACATGCTCAAAATGACATGGTAAGATTGCAAATAATAACAGTTTCAGACTTATCAGGAAATAACATCAGGTTGCAATGTTTAGAGCTATCAAACAACATGTTACAGGAACTTATAATGGCAAACAAAGGCATGGCATGAATTTACTAATTGCATAGATCAAAAGTCCCTTACTGACCAAGAGTCAAAAATGCATAGAAAATATGATGGCACCCATGTAAACATGGCAAGTTATATTACAGATTTAAACATGGCAGGAACAACAATAAGTAGGCATGTTGGTGAGCTTGTACCACACACCACAGAGCAATACATGGCATGGAAAGGCAACCAACAGTAAGAAGACATGTTTGTGAAGCTAAGCATGGCAGTAACAAGTTCATAGGGTGTATGGATCACTAGAAAAGCACATGGCCAAAACTGAACTTCATGTTAACAAGCTGCCAGCAACATCATCAAGCAACTTTAGAGCAAGATTACAACAAGCTACAGCAACCTATAAATGCAACCCGGGGCATGGATGGATAGAGGATTACATGTAGATCAAAACATGTTTATAGAACATCTCCAGATTATGCATAGAATGATTAGTAGCAGCAGGTTAACATAGCAACAAAATATAACAGATTCAGCCTAGCAAAATAGTAACAGCAAGTGCCCTACTTAACAAGCTCGATGCACTCAGCACACAAGTCACAAAATTACATGGCTTGCACCTTTGGAAAGATGGCATGGTATAGATCAAAACACATGTAGACATCAACCTCATAGGATGCACACATCAAATATGGCAAAAATGACAAATGAGCATGTTATAACAGTTTCAGCAGATTAACAGCAACATGCACTCTTCCAATAGCATTTCGGGCATCAAGATGAGCTCAAATGAAAATTATGAAATGGAATGAAATGAAGTACTCGTTGAGACGAACAATTTGACATATTGCATGCACAAAACGGAGCTAGCGATGCAGAGTTACGATGCGATGAACATGGCATGATTATGCAAATACTTCGGGACTTAGCAGTTTTTCTGAAAAAAATGAATGAGCGTTGAATAGTTATCCGATGCACGGGCGGGATTTAGTGGACGCTCACCATGCAGGCCTTGGCCCGGTCGGTGTGGAGGCAGGCCGGGGCAGGCCGAGCTGGGCCGGCGGCAATGCCTCGCGGGTAGGGGCCCACGTGGCTGGTAACGCCTGTCGTCGTCTCTCCCGAACGGGGACGAAGGACGGCGGGTCTCGGCGATGGAAGGCAGAGGAGGACAGATCCGGCGAGGGGAGGCCGGATCCGGGCGTCGGGAGCCCATTCCCGGCGCCGGAACGGGGCGGGGAGCTCCGGCGCGGAGGCGAGATCCCCAGGCGGCGGCGGCGGCGGTTCCCTGCGGGGAAGGAGAGAGATTAGAGGGAGGAGAAGAGGGAGAGAAGGAGAAGAAGGCAGAGGTCAGCGGATCTGGCCTGGGCGTCGAGGTCGCCGGCGGCGGCGGCGCGTGTCCTCTGGCGAGGCGGCGGGGTCGGCCTCTGGTGCGGGGAGCAGGACGAGCGCGGGGGCGAGCGGGACTCAGGCGGAGCGAGCGGGAGAGCGCGGCGGCGTGATTCGGGCCAGGCGGGCCCGCTGCGGCCCGGGGGCAGGCCGGATCTGGGCTGCGGCGAAGTGGGGCAATTGGGGCGTCGTGGCGCACGAGGAGTGGCCACGGGCGGCGGCGCGGATTTGGAGGAGAGGGCGGCGGTGCGGAATCTGAGGAGGGGGAGGCTAGAGGTAGGTGGAGGGGGTTAGGCTGCCCAAAATGGACAAGGGGTGTCCATTTATAGCACATAGCTAGGGTTTTTGGGGGTTTTGGAGCCCTACGATCGCAATCTGACGATCCGGAATGGAGGGGGGTTTAGGTGGGCTGCAGGTGGGCTGAGAAGAGGGGTCGGGCTGAGAGAAGAGAAGAGAAAGAGAGGCCCGGCGGCAGTTTCGGAGACCGAAACGTCCGACGAAGATACCGGCAACGGTACCGCTATATGTTTAACGGTTGGGCAGTCAAACGGACTCCGAATGCGATGAAACTTGGCAGGCGCTCTGTCTACACTATAATAAGACTGCACAACAAGTTGCAACCCATTCCGAGAACATTTTTATGCCACTTATAAAATAATATTTCGGAGGTGCCGCGGGCGCGTGCGAGTGTGGTCTGAACTCCGAACGGACAACGGAGAGAACCGGGAGGACCTGAACGGATGCAAGTTTTGAAAAACATGAAGATGAAATGCAGATGATGACATGGCAAAGTGCAACACGCAAGCAAAAGACATGGCAACGGCGGCGAATAACTGGCAGACACCTGGCGCATCGAATCCGGGGCGTTACACTGAAGTGGCATGGGAACCAGCCCCTGGTGGGCTGGTGTGCCCCACCCAAGGGCCCAAGGCGCCTAAGGTTGGAAACCCGAGGGGGCATGCGCCCCCCTGGTTGGAAACCCTAAGGGGGCCGTTGCCCCCCGAGGGGCCGCTGTCCCCCCCTCTAGATGGGATCTGCAAGGGGGCATGCGCCCCCTAGCCCCTATATATAGTGGAGGGGAGGGAGGTTGCCGCACCCTAAGCCCTGGCGCCTCCCTCTCCCTCCCGTGACACCTCTTCCTCCTCAAGTAGCGCTTGGCGAAGCCCTGCTGAAATCCCGCTGCTTCCACCACCACGCCATCGTGCTGCTGGATCTCCATCAACTTCTCTTTCCCCCTTGCTGGATCAAGGAGGAGACGTCTCTGCTCCGTACGTGTGTTGAACGCGGAGGTGCCGTCCGTTCGGCACTAGGATCATCGGTGATTTGGATCATGGTGAGTACGACTCCGTCAACCCCGTTCTGTTGAACGCTTCCGCTCGCGATCTACAAGGGTATGCAGATGCACTTCTCTCTCTCTCGTTGCTAGATGACTCCATAGATTGATCTTAGTGATGCGTAGAAAATTTTAAATTTCTGCTACGATCCCCAACAGTGGCATCATGAGCTAGGTCTATGCGTAGTTTCTATGCACGAGTAGAACGCAAGTTGTTGTGGGCGTCGATTTTGTCAATTTACTTGTCGTTACTAGTCTTATCTTGATTCAGCGGCATCGTGGTATGAAGTGGCCCGGATCGACCTTACACGTATGCTTACGTGAGACAAGTTCCACCGACTGACATGCACTAGTTGCATAAGGTGGCTAGCGGGTGTCTATCTCTCCCACTTTAGTCGGATCGGATTCGATGAAAAGGGTCCTTATAAAGGGTAAATAGAAATTGGAATATCACGTTGTGGTTTTGGTGTAGGTAAGAAACGTTCTTGCTAAGAAACCTATAGCAGCCACGTAAAAAAATTTGCAACAACAATTAGAGGACGTCTAACTTGTTTTTGCATCATATGCCGTGTGATGTGATATGGACAAAAGGATGTGATGAATGATATATGTGATGTATGAGATTGATCATGTCCTTGTAATAGGAATCACGACTTGCATGTCGATGAGTATGACAACCGGCAGGAGCCATAGGAGTTGTCTTAATTTATTTATGACCTGCGTCTCAACATAAACGTCATGTAATTACTTTACTGTATTGCTAAACCGTTAGCCATAGTAGTAGAAGTAATAGTTGGCGAGACAACTTCATGAAGACACGATGACAAGGATCATGATGATGGAGATCATGGTGTCAAGCCGGTGACGATGATGATCATGGCGCCCCGAAGATGGAGATCAAAAGGAGCAAAATTATATTGGCCATATCATGTCACTATTTGATGTCATGTGATGTTTATCATGTTTTTACATCTTATTTGCTTAGAACAATGGTAGCATAAATAAGATGATCCCTCATAAAAATATCAAGAATTGTGTTCCCCCTAACTGTGCACCGTTGCTAAGGTCCGTTGTTCCGAAGCACCACGTGATGATCGGGTGTGATAGGTTCTAACGTTCGCATACAACGGGTGTAAGCCAGATTTACACACGCAATACACTTAGGTTGACTTAACGAGGCTAGCATGTACAAACATGGCCTCGGAACACGGAAGACCGAAAGGTCGAACATGAGTCGTATTGAAGATACGATCAACATGAAGATGTTCACCAATGATGACTAGCGCGTCTCACGTGATGATCGGACATGGCCTAGTTGACTCGGATCATGTGTCACTTAGATGACTAGAGGGATGTCTATCTGAGTGGGAGTTCATTAAATAATTTGATTAGATGAACTTAATTATCATGAACATAGTCTAAAACTTTACAATATGTCTTGTAGATCAAATGGCTCACGCTAATGTTGCCCTCAACTTCAACGCGTCCCTAGAGAAAACCAAGCTGAAAGACGATGGCAGCAACTACACGGACTGGGTCCGTAACCTGAGGATTATCCTCATAGCTGCCAAGAAAGCATATGTCCTTGATGCACCGCTAGGTGAAGCACCTGTTTTCCCAGCAACTCAAGACATTATGAACGCCTGGCAATCGCGTAGTGATGATTACTCCCTGGTTCAGTGTGGCATGCTTTACAGCTTAGAACCGGGGCTCCAAAAGCATTTTGAGCAGCACGGAGCATATGAGATGTTCCAAGAGCTGAAAATGGTTTACAAACTCATGCCTAGGTCGAGAGATATGAAGTCTCCAACAAGTTCTACAGTTGTAAGATGGAAGAGAATAGTTCTGTCAGCGAGCACATACTCAAAATTTCTGGGTTGCACAACCGCTTATCTCAGCTGGGAGTTAACCTCCTGGATGATGCGGTCGTTGACAGAATCCTTCAGTCGCTCCCACCTAGCTACAAGAGCTTTGTGATGAACTTCAATATGCAGAGGATGGAAAAGACCATTCCTGAGGTATATTCAATGCTGAAATCAGCGGAGGTGGAGATCAAAAAGGAACATCAAGTGTTGATGGTGAATAAAACCACTAAGTTTAAGAAAGGCAAGGGTAAGAAGAACTTCAAGAAGGACGGCAAGGGAGTTGCCGCGCCCGGTAAGCCAGTTGCCGGGAAGAAGCCAAAGCATGGACCCAAGCCTGAGACTGAGTGCTTTTATTGCAAGGGAAACGGTCACTGGAAGCGGAACTGCCCCAAGTACTTAGCGGATAAGAAGGCCGGCAATACCAAAGGTATATGTTATATACATGTTATTGATGTGTACCTAACCAGCGCTCGTAGTAGCTCCTGGGTATTTGATACCGGTGCGGTTGCTCATATTTGTAACTCAAAACAGGAGCTGCGGAATAAGCGGAGACTGGCGAAGGACGAGGTGACGATGCGCGTCGGGAATGGTTCCAAGGTCGATGTGATCGCCGTCGGCACGCTACCTCTACATTTACCTACATGATTAGTTTTAAACCTCAATAATTGTTAGTTAGTACACATATTCACAGTGTGAATGCCAAAAGATGTAAGGTTGATAATGATAGTCCCACATACTTATGGCACTGCCACCTTGGTCACATTGGTGTCAAACGCATGAAGAAACTCCATGCAGATGGACTTTTGGAGTCTCTTGATTATGAATCATTTGACACGTGCGAACCATACCTCATGGGCAAAATGACCAAGACTCCATTCTCCGAAACAATGGAGCGAGCAACCAACTTATTGGAAACCATACATACTAATGTGTGCGGTCCAATGAGCGTTGAGGCTCGCGGTGGTTATCGTTATGTTCTCACCCTCATTGATGACTTAAGTAGATATGGGTATGTCTACTTAATGAAACACAAGTCTGAGACCTTTGAAAAGTTCAAGGAATTTCAGAGTGAGGTTGAGAATCAACGTGACAGGAAAATCAAGTTCTTACGATCAGATCGTGGGGGAGAATATTTGAGTCACGCATTTGGCACGCACTTAAGGAAATGTGGAATTGTTTCAAAACTCACACCGCCTAGAACACCTCAGTGTAATGGTGTGTCTGAACGTCGTAATCGCACTCTATTGGATATGGTGCGATCTATGATGTCTCTTACCGATCTACCGCTATCATTTTGGGGTTATGCTATAGAGACTGCCGCATTCACTTTAAATAGGGCTCCATTGAAATCCGTTGAGACGACACCGTATGAATTGTGGTTTGGGAAGAAACCTAAGTTGTCGTTTCTGAAAGTTTGGGGATGCGATGCTTATGTCAAGAAACTTCAACCTGAAAAGCTCGAACCCAAATCTGAAAAATGTGTCTTCATAGGATACCCTAAGGAAACTATTGGGTATACCTTCTACCTCAGATCCGAAGGCAAGATCTTTGTTGCCAAGAATGGATCCTTTCTAGAGAAAGAGTTTCTCTCGAAAGAAGTAAGTGGGAGGAAAGTAGAACTTGATGAAGTATTGCCTCTTGTACCGGAGAGTAGCGCAGGGGGGCGCATGCGCCCCCCCTTGCCCCAATATATAGTGGAGGGGAGGGAGGGCAGCCGCACCCTAAACCCTTGGGAGCCCCCCCCTCTAGATGGGATCTCCAAGGGGGCATGCGCCCCCTAGCCCCTATATATAGTGGAGGGGAGGGAGGGCAGCCGCACCCTAAGCCCTGGCGCCTCCCTCTCCCTCCCGTGACACCTCTTCCTACTCCAGTAGCGCTTGGCGAAGCCCTGCTGGAATTCCGATGCTTCCACCACCACGTCGTCGTGCTGCTGGATCTCCATCAACTTCTCCTTCCCCCTTGCTGGATCAAGAAGGAGGAGACGTCTTCGCTCCATACGTGTGTTGAACGCGGAGGTGCCGTCCGTTCAGCGCTAGGATCATCAGTGATTTGGATCACGACGAGTACGACTCCATCAACCACGTTCTCTTGAACGCTTCCGCTCGTGATCTACAAGGGTATGTAGATGCACTCCTCTCTCTCTCGTTGCTAGATGACTCCATAGATTGATCTTGGTAATGCGTAGAAAATTTTAAATTTCTGCTACGATCCCCAACAACTTGGACAAGCATCCCACTTATGATTAACTCCTAATGCAAGCATCTGCAACTACAAAAGAAGTATTAAGGTAAACCTAACCACATCATGAAACATATGGATCCAAATCAGCCCCTTACGAAGCAACGCATAAACTAGGGTTTAAGCTTCTGTCACTCTAGCAACCCATCATCTACTTATTACTTCCCAATGCCTTCCTCTAGGCCCAAATAATGGTGAAGTGTCATGTAGTCGACGTTCACATGACACCACTAGAGGAGAGACAACATACATCTCATCAAAATATCGAACGAATACCAAATTCACATGACTACTAATAGCAAGACTTCTCCCATGTCCTCAAGAACAAACGTAACTACTCACAAAGCATATTAATGTTCATAATCAGAGGGGTATTAATATGCATATAGGATCTGAACATATAATCGTCCACCAAGTAAACCAACTAGCATCAACTACAAGGAGTAATCAACACTACTAGCATCCTACAGGTACCTATCTCAGACTTAGAGACAAGAATTGGATACAAGAGATGAACTAGGTTTTGAGAGGAGATGGTGCTGGTGAAGATGTTGATGAAGATTGACCCTCTCCCGATGGGAGGATTGTTGGTGATGACAATGGTGATGATTTCCCCCTCCCAGCGGGAAGTTTCCCTGGCAGAACAGCTCCGCCGGAGCCCTAGATTGGTTTCGCCAAGGTTCCGCCTCGTGGCGGTGGAGTCTCGCCCCGTAAACTTGCTTCTGATTTTTTCTTGGACAAAAAACTTCATATAGCAGAAGATGGGCACTCGAGGGCCACCAGGGGGCCCACGAGGCAAGGGGGCGCGCCCAGGGGGGTAGGGCGCACCCCCGACCCTCGTGGCCAGGGTGTGGGCCCCCTCTGATATTTTCTTCATCCAGTATTTTTAATATTTTCCAAAAATAACTTCCGTGGAGTTTTACGACTTTTGGAGTTGTGCAGAATAGGTCTCTAATATTTGCTCCTTTTCCAGCCCAGAATTCCAGCTGCCGGCATTCTCCCTCTTCATGTAAACCTTGTAAAATAAGAGAGAAAAGGCATAAGTATTGTGACATAACGTGTAATAACAGCCCATAATGCAATAAATATCAATATCAAAGCATGATGCAAAATGGACGTATCACCCGGTGCTGGCAACACCGGTGCGTGCCTGCGTTCATGATGTATCCCCGGGCTTGGCAAACCCGCCGCGACGTGTAACAATGTCTTCTTCTCGGCGCACCACTACTTTGACACCATTGCGCCCATGCTAACTCGGCGCCTCCTTGTGCCCGCGGCTCCACGACGACATCCTCGACACCGGCTCCCCGACTCGACATCAACCACGGCATTCTTCGCACGGCTACCTCGACCACAGCTACACCACCCTCCGCTCTCGGCTACATCGACAAATTGGCACAAAGGGCTACCGCCTTGCTTGAGCAACCTTGTCAGTTTTCACTCGAGCCACGACTCCGCGATGCATTGACCGTTAC
>NC_057810.1:559472427-559559330 GCF_018294505.1 Triticum aestivum | reverse complement strand
GGGGGGCTGTCCGTCGGCTTCCCTTTGGATTCTTCTCTAGTCTCACCGTCTGTGTCGCTACCGTTGTGACTGCGGGGGGATGTTGAGTATAATGTATATTAGGAAGTATAGAATAGACTAGGATTTGTTCCTGCCTTGTCTTGTACTCCAAGTTGGTCATTATACTCCTATATATATGCCCACGAGGCTAAAGCAATACAACGAACTATTCCACCAAACCTCTTCCTCCCTTCTACACCGGCCAAGTAGGAATCCCAAATCAGCAGCAACTGCTCATTCTTACTCCCCACTGGTGGCTGGCGGTATCATCCTCGATCTACATTTTCTGGAGGTCAAGGAGCACGTGATTAAACTATAGGATGTACTCCCTCCGTTCCAAATTACTCGTCGTGGTTTTAGTTCGGAGTACAAGTTAATTTGTTATTCCCCCTGGATCTGTTCTTATGACGAATAGGACGAACATGGATACGTATCACACCAACCCACTTCATGATGATTGAATACAAGCATGTAAGTCACCATAGCCTTTGCACATCAATCCAGATATGTTTGATCACTCCAGTTTCTACCTTCGTTTATATATGAGTTGGCTACTACACAACTTAATTAGTCTGCATATTTGTATTATCTAAACATGGATAAATTGCATGAAACTTTTTGGTTCCCATAGATCTCTCAGTTGAGTCAAGGACTCGAGGTAGCAATTTTTTCAATCTCAATTTCGTTCAATATTATAGTGAATTGCTATTTCACATTCAAATGTTCTGATTCCTGGTTATGATTTTATCATTTTGTCCAACAAAGTATATATGATTCATTTCTAATAGATGGATGTTCTTTCTCTTGCCTTTTCAGCAATATCACTCGAGCTTTCCGGCACGCTCACCAACTGTTTATACAATGACAAACCTCCAAATTTGGATGTAGTAGTAACACATACTTTGTTGCCAGTGCAATATCTGAGTATTTCTTCTCTGTGGGTTTCATTTCCTTTGTTTCTTAGGGTTATTGATGCTCACCTCATGCGTAAGCTTGGTGGCACAGTGCCCTGTTTTTAGTAAACTCCCAATATTCTAGGTATGTACCTTCAGATCTTCCATAACATCAATATTTTATCTGCGCTATTTTCTTTGACATTTATCAGTTTTGTACATATGTGTAGATCTATTTATAATTTTTCCTTTTTTGTTTCTAGCAGTCCACATATATCAATTTGAATGAACTCAAATTTGATCCTTTGTTAAGTATTAGCTACATAAAAATTATTTATCCATGTGGATGTCATGAAACAATCCTTCCCTTGATGTACAGGTAAACGCCCGCAGTACTTTCATGTTCTTCTAGGTGATGGTACTTTTTCAAGTGACATTGAAATTCCGGGGAAATATGATACATGTATCTCGACTGCTGGAGCGTTGTTATATATTTTCCGTATGATACTAGATTTTAATTTTTTCTTCATTGTTGCATCTCTCAAGAAGTCCTTTACAAACATATGTAGTACAACATGTCATTATTGAATTTGTCTACTCTTTGAAGGTTGTGAAATGCCCTGATTAAATTGTTGCAGATGCTATTGTACGGTGTACATGCATACTCTTTATTCCCACAATGCAAGTACCGAATATTTCTATATAAAAAATAGTACTCCCTCCGTCTCATAATGTAAGACGTTTTTTGACACTACACTAGAGTCAAAAACCGTCTTACATTATGGGACGGAGGGAGTATCTTTTTATTTAGATATTTTCCTTCATATATATCTCATCTGCAATTAATCTTTATATTCCCGCTGCAACGTGCGGGGAAATTATCTTGTTGTCTTATATGACATTGCGTAGGTATTTTCGGTGGTGTCCATGTGTTAATGTTTGTAACAAAAACACATTCGACAGGACTACCACCAGTGCATGGCCAACAGAGTGCCTCGCCCCGGATATCAGATAGATAAATAAATAAATACACCTCCAATATAAGTGCACATCATAGTCTATTGAGACTATAAAAGCAGGCACGGGAAACATCAACCTGATAAAAATGCGCTGGTTGGAACGAAGTGGTGTTTGCCACGGAAAAGAATTTTATAAGACCAGATTTCACGGGCTAGCAGTTAAGACCCACCCTGATGGATGACACGTGACATTCACAAATCATAAAGCATCTAGCCCATTCCTATCTGAAAATCGAGGGAGGGGGTGGGAGAGATTAGATGCTTTGTGAATGTCATGTGTCATCCATCAGAGTGGGTCTCACCTGCTAGCCGTGAGACCTGGTCTCATATAATCTTTTTTCTGCTTGCCACCCAATCCTGATCAATCCCCTTTTTCATCGGGTCCTTGGAAGCACTGACCCACTGATGTGCAGGTAGATAGATATGAGGATATGCATAGCAGCAAAGCAATCAAATAAGACGCGCAAGTTGCCGGCTCAGCCGGTTATAATCAAGTTCCCAGCAGGTGTAGGTGAAATGTTCATCTGCACCAAGAGCAATCAATATGCAGAGGAACAAGCAAGGAATTAGGATCATACTGAACGCGTTACATTTGCTTTGCAAAACAAACGACAATTTATTAGACAGTAGGCAGTCCATCATCGATTAAAACAAGACAGTGCATAAAAATAAAGTAGTCGCCCTCATCGATGGTCACAATTTATTACATATGGGCAGACGATCGAGTAGAAAGAAAGCTACTCGTAGTAATTAATTAGACAGTGGGCAGAATCGATCCGGTCGGGGCGATGGCCACCAACATCTGCCGGAGGAATTCCTTGGACGGCCACAACGGCTTGCCATCTTCTCCTAAAGCTTCAAAGTCCTCCAACGAGGGCGGCGGCATGGGCATCATCGCCGCCGACGCCGACGCCAGCGCCGGCTGAGGCAGATACATCAGCAGCAGGCTCTCGCCATCCCCCTCGAGCGGAGCAGGGATGGAAGCACCCCTCACCCTCCGCGTCCCCTCGCGCACATCCATGGCTTCCCTCTCCTCTGCTCTCCTGGCTTGATTCTTCTTCTCTCCTGTGGTTTCCCTCTTCTAGATCTGGATCGATCAATCAGGGAACCTAGGGCGACCTTGTATATAAGGCCGGCGTTGGAATCCGACGCGTCCCACAATTGGCATCCTGGACCCTGGCCCAGTCTTTCCCACGAAATCCTTGTTGCTTTCTCAGCACACGTCGGCCCACAGTCCTTGCCGCTTTGGGCTCTGAGCCCAGGACGTGAAGTTGTAGTGCTCGGGCATCTTGGTGCCTCTTTTTCTGAAAAAAATAAAAAAACTTATTTTAAAGTTTGAAACAAATTCAAAACTAATTTTGTGGAAACTTGTATGCATTCACTATGAACCCATGAATTGATTTTTCTGAAGAAAAAAATTCTAAGTTGTACAAAAGATAATCCCGCCTGTAACCAAAAAGACATTTGGAAATACTCCCTCTGTTCCTAAATATAGGTCTTTTTAGACATTCCACTATGGACTACATACGTAGCAAAATGAGTGAATCTACACTCAATAATATGTCTATATACATCCGTATGTAGTTTGTAGTGAAATCTCTCAAAAAGACTTATATTTAGGAACGGAAGGAGTACATATTTGCATTTCTTGAGAAACCCCTAGGCGATCTAGGGTTCCACCTACCCTCTGGCGGCTACGACCGGAGTCCACGAAATTACTTCACGGCGGTCGGATTTCTCCGGCGGTTGGAATCACAATATCTTCAGGCCTGCGGATCTCAGTTTGCATGGCTGACTTACCACAAGAAAACAGTTGAGAGTGGGAGATTAGGAAGGAGAAGGAGGCAGTAGCGGGAGAATAGACAGATGGGGAGATGGGGAAGGGGGAGGGCAGCAGGTCGGCGGAGGTCGGTGCGGCTGGTGCAATGGAGGAGATGGGAGAAGGGGCTCTGAAGAGAGGGATGTTGACCTAGGAGAGGGGGGTTCTGGGATTCGTACGGACCAGAAGCGGATCTGGAAGATCAATTCACGGGGATACATCTGCATGGGGAGGAGGAGGATGATCTGGACCTGTCCGAGGAAGTGGATGAGTTGATCAAAGGAGTCCGTTGGTTAGGGCTTTTCCGTGTTCATACAATGAAGGCCTTCAGTCATGATGCCCTCTTGAGGTAGATGAGGAACGCATGGGCATCAGCACAGGGTGTAACGTTCAATGTGAAGGGCCCAAATCTATTCCTGGTACAGTGCCATTACCTGGGTGATTGGAAGAGGATCATGGAAGGTGGTCCATGGATTTTCGTAATTCTGCTCATGTCACTATCCAAGAGTATGATGGTTTTACTGATGTAGCTAAGTATAAGCTAAACAAGCTACCACTTTGGGCATGGATCAAAGGTATGCTGGACGGTTTAACAGCTAAGAAGGAACTAGCCGAGAAGGTTGCATCCAAGATGGGGAACCACCGTTCACGGTCATTGTTAATGAAGGCAAAATCAACCCGACGAGCACTCTGAGGGTAAGAGTTTATGTGGATGTTAATAAACCTCTGGTCTAATTTGTTCCAATCACTTTGAAAGAATGCAAGAATTATCCTGTTCATTATGACAAGCTGCCAGAGTTTTGCTATTTCTGTGGTTTGATGGGTCATTCAGTGGAAGAGTGTGGCGATGGAGTACACGATCCACACACTTGCGAGTGGGGTAGCTGGCTTCTTTGGAACAACCACTCGCCGGGATATGCGGTGGGAGGATAGGAAGTATGGAAGGAGGAAGTATAGGAGGTAGGTAGGGGTAGAGGAAGTAGAGGGGGAGACATGGACATGGAAGTGTTGGAAATATGCCCTAGAGGCAATAAAAAGTGGTTATTATTATATTTCCTTGTTCATGATAATCGTTTATTATCCATGCTGTAATTGTATTGATTAGAAACTCAAATACATGTGTGGATACATAGACAACAACATGTCCCTAGTGAGCCTCTACCGGACTAGCTCGTTGATCAAAGATGGCTATGGTTTCCTAGCCATAGACATGAGTTGTCATTTGATAATGGGGGCACATCATTAGGATAATGATGTGATGGACAAGATCAAACCATAAGCGTAGCATATGATCGTATCAAGTTTATCGGTATCGCTTTCTGCATGTCAAGTATCTGTTCCTATGACCATGAGATCATGCAACTCACTGACGTCGGAGGAGTACCTTGTGTGTATCAAATGTCGCAACATAAGTGGGTGACTATAAAGATGCTCTACAAGTATCTTCGAGGGTGTCTTTTGAGTTGTCATGGATCAAGACTGGGATTTGTCACTCCGTGTGACGGAGAGGTATCTCAGGGCCCACTTGGTAATACAACATCACAAAAGGCTTGCAAGCAATGTGACTAAGGAGTTAGTCACAGGATCTTGTATTACGGACCGAGTAAAGAGACTTGCCGGCAATGAGATTGAACTAGGTATGGAGATATTGACGATCGAATCTCGGGCAAGTAACATACCGATGGATAAAGGGAACTGCATACGAGATTTGCTGAATCCTTAACATCATGGTTCGACCGATAAAGACCTTCCTAGAATATGCAGGAGCCAATATGGGCATTCAGGTCCCGCTATTGGTTATTAAACGTACAGGTGTCTCAGTCATGTCTGAATAGTTCTCGAACCCGCAGGGTCTACACACTTCACGTTTGGTGACGACCTAAGTATACTTGAGTTGTTGTGTTGGTGACAGAAGGTTGTTCGAAGTCCCGGATGAGATCCCGTACATCACGAGGAGCTCTGGAATGGTCCAGAGGTAAAGATTCATATATAGAAAGTTGTTATTGGGATTCCGAAAAAAGTTTGAGTTTGTTTGGAATTGTACCGAGAAGGTTCTAGAAGGTTCTAGAGTGGGGCCCACCCGCATGGGGACCCACATGAGCGTGGGTAGTTGGGAAAGTCCCCACAACCCTAGTCTAGGCGCACCAAGATCCTCCCTTAAAAGGAATAGTATCATATCCCAAAGGCATAAGATCAGGATCCCTAAAAAGGGGGATAGCGATCGGTGGGGAAGGAAAGGAGGGGTTTCCTTCCTCCCGTTTGGCCAACGACCCTAGGGCCTTGGAGGGCAAGCCACTAGCCCCCTCCACACCTATATAAAGGTGGGGAGGCGTTGGGTGCAGCAACCCTTCCATGCTTGCCCCGTCTCCCTCCCGTTACTCCTCCACGTTCAGTCAGTGCTTGGCGAAGCCCTGCTGAGATTGCTCCATGATACGTCTATAGTGTATCTATAATTTTTGATTGTTCCATGCTGTTATATTATCAATCTTGGATGTTTTATAATCATTTTGTAGTCATTTTGTATCATTTTTTGGTACTAACCTATTGACATAGTGCCAAGTGCCAGTTGTTTTTTTCTGCATGTTTTTTACATCGCAAGAAATCAGTACCAAACGGAGTCCAAATGCAAGGAAACTTTACGGAGATTTTTTATGGACCAGAAGACACCCAGGAGGCCCAGGCGCACCCTGGTGGGTTGTGCCCACCTCGGGTGCCCCCCGGACCACCTCTTTGCTCTATAAATACCCCAATATTCCATAAACCCTAGGGGAGTCGACAAAAATCAATTCCAGCCGCCGCAGAGTCCAGAAAACACCAGATCCAATCTAGACACCATCACAGAGGGGTTCCCCACTTCCATTGGTGCTCTTTGATGATGCGTGAGTAGTTGTTTGTAGACCTTCAGGTCCATAGTTAGTAGCTAGATGGCTTCCTCTCTCTTGTTTGATTCTCAATACGATGGTCTCTTGGAGATCCATATGAAGTAACTCTTTTTGCGGTGTGTTTGTTGGGATCCGATGAACTTTGAGTTTATGATCAGATCTATCTTTTTATATCCATGAAAGTTATTTGAGTTTCTTTGATCTCTTATATGCATGATTGCTTATAGCCTCGTATTTCTTCTCTGATATTTGGTTTTTGTTTGCCCAACTTGATCTTTTTGTCTTGCAATGGGAGGAGGTGCTTTGTAGTGGGTTCGATCTTACGGTGCTTGATCCTAGTGACAAAAGGGGAACCGACACGTATATATCGTTGCTACTAAGGATAAAACGATGGGGTCTATCTCTACATAGATAGATCTTGTCTACATCATGTCATCGTTCCTATTGCATTACTCCGTTTTTCCCTGAACTTAATACACTAGATGCATGCTGGATAGCGGTCGATGTGTGGAGTAATAGTAGTAGATGCAGGCAGGAGTCGGTCTACTAATCTTGGAAGTGATGCCTATATAATGATCATTGGCTGGATATCATCATGATTATTTGAAGTTCTATCAATTGCCCAACAGTAATTATTTTCCCACTGTTTGCTATTTTCTCGAGAGAAGCCCTAGTGAAACCTATGGCCCCCAGGTCTCTTTCTCACATTATTTGCCTTTGCAATCTATTTTATTTGCTCTTTTTATTCAGATGTGTTAAACCAAAAATACAAAAATACCTTGCTGCAATTTATTTTATTTGGCGTTCGATCTATCAATATTACAACTCTCTCACGTCCGTTTTGCCTATCTTCAGGCGCCGTACCCGAAAGGGATTGATAACCCCTTTTACACGTCGGGTTGCGAGTATTTGTTATTTGTGTGCAGTTGATGTTTACGTTGTGTTGCTTGGTTCTCTGACTGGTTCGATAACCTTGATCTCATAACTGAGGGAAATACCTACCCCCGTTGTGCTGCATCATCCCTTCCTCTTTGGGGAAATACCGACGTAGCTTCAAGCACATCAAAAGGAATTTCTGGCGCCGTTGCCAGGGAGGATCTTCAACATAAACCAGGTTCCTAATCACAAATCTCATCTCCTCGCAATTTACATTATTTGCCATTTTCCTCTCATTTATCTCCCCCACTTCACAAAAATTTGCCGTTTTATCCGCCCTCTTTTTCGTTAGCCGTTTTCTTGCCGGATCTATTTTTGAGTGCAATCTTGTTGCGTAGTCACAATGACTTAAGAGAACACCAAGTTGTGTGATTTCTCAAATACCAAGAACAATGATTTTATTGGCACTCCGCTTGCTCCTCCCGCCACTAGTGTGTAATCTTGTGATATTAATACTGCTTTGCTGAATCTTGTCATGAAAGATCAATTTTCCGGTACTCCTAATGAGGATGCCATGTCTCATCTTAATACCTTCATGGAATTATGCGATATGCAAAAGAAAAAATATGTGGACAATGATGTGGTTAAGATGAAATTATTTCCATTCTCTTTGCGTGATTCTGCAAAATTTTATTTTTCTTCTTTGCCTCGCAATAGTATGAATTTTTCGAATAAGTGCAAAGACACTTTTATCACTAAGTATTTTCCGCCCACAACAATTATATCCCTTAGAACCCAGATCATGAATTTCAAGCAACTTGAACATGAGCATGTTGCACAATCTTGGGAAAGGGTGAAAATGATGCTAAGGAATTGCCCAACTCATGGGTTAAATCTTTGGATGGTCATACAAATTTTTCATGCGGGGTTGAATTTTGTTTCTCGTAATCTTTTAGATTCCGCCGCGGGTGGTACTTTTATGGAAATTAATTTGGGTGAAGCCACCAAATTGCTTGACAATATCATGGCAAATTATTCACAATGGCATACCGAAAGAGCTCCTACTAGTAAAAAAGTTAATTCGATTGAAGAAATTTCTTCTTTGAGTGAAAGAGTTGATGCTCTTGTGAAATTGGTTGCTAGTAAAAGTGCTCCTATTGATTTCAATGATATGCCTTTGTCTACTTTAATTGAGCAAAATAGTGATGCCATATATGTGAATTTTATCTCTCGAAACAATTTCAATAACAATGCTAATAGAGGTAATTTTAATTCTAGGCCTTTTCCTAGTAATTCCTCTAATAATTATGGTAATTCCTATGGAAATCAATCTTACAATAATAATAGGAACACCTCTGATCTTGAGAATAATATTAAAGAATTTATCAATGCGCAAAAAGTTTTCAACACTACCATAGAAGAAAAATAGAATAAGATTGATGATTTGTCTAGAAGTGTTGATAGAATTGCTCATGATGTGGAAAATCTCAAGATGAAAATTTTTGTGCCTAAAATTGAGGAATCAATTAAAGCTCTTCATTTTTCTATGGATGAAAGTAAGAAAACAACCTCTATGCTTAGAGCTAGAAGAGAATTTTTAGAAAAGGCGTTTTCTAGTGATTGCTTTCATAAAAATGATGAAGATCTTAAAATGATTGGTATTTCTTCTATTGATTCCTTGTTTAGTAAAATTAAGATGGATGAAAAAGGGACTGGAGAAGATTCAACTTTAGTTAGAAGGCGTCCCGATAATTTGCAGGGTGAAAATCTTGTCGAAAAATTTGATAAAAGTGGGTTTGAAGAGGTCAAGACTTTAAATAATGATGTGCCCACTATTTTGGATTACAAAGACTTTAATTATGATAGTTGCTCTTTGATTGATTGTATTTATTTGTTACAATCCATGATAAATTCACCCCATGCTTATGAACAAAATAAAGCTTTTACTAAACATATTGTTGATGCTATGATGAAAGCTTTTGCAGAAAGTTGGAATTAGAAGTTTCAATTCCTAGAAAATTACATGATGAGTGGGAACCTACTATCAAAGTCAAGATTAAAAATTATGAGTGTTTTGCTTTATGTGACTTGGGTGCTAGTGTTTCTACAATCCCAAAATCTTTATGTGATGTGCTTGGTCTTACCGATATTAAAGAATGCTCTTTAAATTTGCACTTGGCGGATTCCACTATTAAAAAGCCTATGGGAAGAATTAATGATGTTCTTATTCTTGCAAATAGGAATTATGTGCCCATAGATTTTATTGTTCTTGATATTGATTGTAATCCGTCTTGTCCAATTATTCTTGGTAGACCGATTTTACGCACTATTTTTTGAGGAATTAGACAGTAGGAGAGGCTCCTACTGTTTTTTCATATATGGTATGGTACACAGTTACATCTCATGTACAAGGGTTATAGGCATCTCTATCCCGCCCCTTGTGGGGGAGGGTGTTTGAGATTTGCACGGTGGCAAAGCTAAGAATGGAGATTTGCACGCACTATTGGTGCCGTGATTGATATGAAAGAAGGCAATATTAAATTCCAATTTCCATTAAGGAAGGGTATGGAACACTTCCCTAGAAAAAAATTAGGCCTCCATATAAATCAATCATGATGGCATCTTATGGATCTCGAACAAAAGATGACAAAACTTAGTTCCTTGCTTTCTGCCTAGCTAGGGGCGTGAAACAATAGCGCTTGTTGGGAGGCAACCCAATGAATAAAATTTACTTTTGCTTATTTCTTTCTGTTCTTGAGTGTTAGCACAATTATGCTACTGTTATGATTGTGTTTCAATAAGTGTTTGTGCCAAGTAAAGCCTTTAGGATTACGTTGGGTGATAGTAGATTTGATCTTGCTAAAAAACAGAAACTTTTGCGCTCACGAAATTATTTTTTCATTTTTATCAGAAGAGTGCTTTTGAGTTGATTCTTTTTGAAGAATATTAATATACAAATTGCTCAGGTCGTCCTAACTTTTTAGAATTTTTGGAGTTATAGAAGTATTCGAAATATTCAGATTGCTATAGACGGTTCTATTTTTTGACAGATTCTGTTTTCTTTGCGTTGTGTGCTTGTTTTGATGGCTCTATGGTTTTCTTTGATGAGTTTTTGCCATAGAAAAGTTGGAATATAGTAGATATAATGCAAGAATAAAATATTAATTGGTTTGATACATCACTTATAGTAGTGATTTTCTTTCTTATACTAACGGATCTCACGAAGGTTTTGTTGAGTTTTATGTGATTGAAGTTTTCAAGTTTTGGGTTATCTTATGATGGATGAAGGAATAAGGAGTAAGAAGAGCCTAAGCTTGGCGATGCCCCGGCATCCCAAGCTATTGTACAAAAGAGAGAAATCAACTAATCTTGGGGATGCCCCGAGTGGCATCCCCTCTTTCTTCTAACGACTATCGGTATTTTACTCGAAGCTATATTTTTATTCGTCACATACTATGATTTTTGCTTGGAGCGTCTTGTATGATGTGAGTCTTTGCTTGTTTTATTGTGTGTTTTAAGTCTTGAATCCTTACTAGACACACCTATTTGAGAGAGAGAGCCAAAATTATGCCATGACTTGTTAGAATTGCTCTATATGCTTCGCTTAAATTTTTATGAGCTATGGATTTGCTCTAGTACTTCACTTATATCTTTTTGAGCACGGTGTGCTTTATAATTTTTGAAGAAATGCTCTCTTTCTTCACTTATATTTATTTGAGAGTTAGTAAAATTTTCAAGAAATTCTCTCTTGCTTCACTTAGATTATTTTGAGAGAAAGAAAAATTATGCTCATGATCTTCACTTATATTTGTTTGAGCTTATCAAAAGCAACACATGAAAATTAGTTCCAAAGTGATAGATTTCCAAGAAGGATATAATAAAACTTTCATGAAGATCATTGGACAAAATAAACTTGATTCCTTGTAATAGTTTTGAGATATGATGATGTGATATGTGAGTCATGTTGGTGAGTAATTATGCTTTAGTAAGAATGTTGGTGTTAAGGTTTGTGATTCCCTATGCAAGAACGAAAGTCAATAATTATGCAATGAAATTATATCCTGCTTGTGCTGCATTATTCGGTTTTACTTATGCTTAATGCTTGCTTACGAGATTATTCGTTTCTTGGTTGGTCGCTTCTCAATCTTTTGCTAGCCTTCATTTTGCACTAAGTATGATCTTTACTTGTGCATCCAAAAACCTTTAAACCAGTTTTGCCACATGAGTCCACTATACCTACCTATATGCGGTATTTCCGTGCCGTTCTAAGCAAATTTGTATGTGCCATCTCTAATTTTCAAAATAAACTTCTCTTTTGTTTGTTCGTACCGCTCGCGGAGCAGTGAGGGGTGGCCGATATTTTCCATGCTAGATGTGTTATTCTCACGATGAGTGTTTATTCACTTGTCATTGCACGAGAGTACGGCAAAGGTATTAGGGATGCCTAGTCCTGAAATGAAAAATGAATTTACTTTATTTTGTCAAATAATAAATTACTTGGAAAGTGCTGGTATGGAGGGCACTCGTGGATACGGTTAGTGTCGGTGTCAAAACCGGCGGATCTCGGGTAGGGGGTCCCGAACTGTGCGTCTAGGCGGATGGTAACAGGAGACAAGGGACACGATGTTTTTACCCATGTTCGGGCCCTCTCGATGGAGGTAAAACCCTACTCCTGCTTGATTGATATTGATGATATGGGTAGTACAAGAGTGGATCTACCACGAGATCAAGGAGGCTAAACCCTAGAAGCTAGCCTATGGTATGATAGTTGTTTTGTCCTACGGACTAAAACCCTCCGGTTTATATAGACACGGAGAGGGCTAGGGTTACACAAAGTCGGTTACAATGGTAGGAGATCTACATATCCGTATCGCCAAGCTTGCCTTCCACGCCAAGGAAAGTCCCATCCGGATACGGGACGAAGTCTTCAATCTTGTATCTTCATAGTCTTAGAGTCCGGCCGATAATGATAGTTCGGCTATCTGAATACCCCCTAGTCCAGGACTCCCTCAGTAGCCCCTGAACCAGGCTTCAATGACAACGAGTCCGGCGCGCATATTGTCTTCGACATGGCAAGGCGGGTTCTCCTCCAAATTCCATGTGCTTGCCGAATAGTGTCCGGCTTCCTTGTAAATATTGCGCTCCTTGGCTTCCACGCCCAAAAATGGCCCTCTTCCACGTGTCGTACGAATGCGAAAGGCCAGGGTATTTTTACGTTTTACCCCCAAACTGCGCGAATAAGCTGCCGATAAGAGAGGCAAGAATCTAGATCCAAATCACACCATCCTCCTTCCGCGAGTACTCATCGGAGCGCTTCTGATAAAAATCCGCTCCACCATGGACTGTCGACGCGGCTCCTCCTCTCGCGCTCCCAGCCCTCAGCCAGGAGATTGGAGGAGATGTTCAGTCCCGCACAGCGAGCTGGTGACGCTCCAAGCGGAGGGATACCTTCCTCTGGCCTTTATGGTCCCGGTTCGAGCCGGGCTGGCCACCTACAAAGGTGGAAAGCAGGCGGAGAACACCCCCAGTCCCTCCAAAGGAGAGCGGGTGTGCTTCATCCCATATTTAATAAGGGGGCTCGGATTTCCCATACATCCATTTCTCCGGGGGCTTCTGGAGTTCTATGGACTGCAGCTTCATCACCTTACATCCGCCTCCATTCTGCACATTGCGGGTTTCGTAGCTCTTTGCAAGCTGTTCTTGGGCATCGAGCACCATTTTGCGCTGTGGAAGAGATTGTTTTGCCTCGATCCCCGTTCTCATGAGGGGTCGATCTATCAAGTGGGCAGAGCCGAAATATGGCCCATCGCCGGAACCGCATATCTATCCGGAACCCCGAAGAAGGCGTCCGAAGACTGGCCTTCGGAATGGTTTTATATGGAAGATGCTCCACTGCCGGACCCAATTCGGATCGGCCTCCCGGAGTTCAGCAACGCTCCTCTGAAGAAACGCCTGAGTTGGCACCCGCGGAGCCCTCAACGGGAAGATGACAGGAGCGTCCATTATCTGATGGGCCGGATAAAGTTGCTGGCTCATTCCGGATTGACCATGATCGGAGTCATGGCCACGTGCATTATGCGAGGGGTGCAGCCGCTCCAATATAGGGGGCACCCCATGTGGGATTTCAACGGGGAGAATGACGCCACCCGTCATGGCCGCAAGGGGCCGGGATCGACCGCCGATCTGGTGAAGATCCTGTCTGGCTTGTACAACGGGGAGAAGGAGGACTTCCTTCACACGAGTCCATTGAATGGATTCTCCATGAATAACCCTCGGATCTGGGTAAGCGGACATTTTTCTATCCGATCCGTGCTTTCAAAGTTAAGTGTCCTATTTTATGATTTCGACGCAAGAACTGCGCCGGGATGTGGAGGGCATACACAGTCCGACTCTACAACCCGAGGATCCGGGAAGAGCCCTCGATCCGGCCTCCGAAGAGGATCCGGACATAAAGGTGGAGCTGATTGACGGGGTGTTCCACCAACTTAGCATGGACAATGCTCTAGTCACCATTATGGCTGACTACCTCGGTTTATCTCCGGCTTCCCAGGTAACTATAACTGGAGCCCTGACACCATTACTTCGTCCGTGCTTATTTCTGACCACCGTATACCGACGGTGTCTCGTAGGAGGTGCCTTCAAGGTGGGAAGCTGATCCCGCAGCGGCTGACCAACAAGGGTCAGTTCGGCCCAGCAGGCGGAAGAGGGGTGCGGTGCGAATTGAAACGTCGCCGCAACGGTATGGCACGCCATCGTTTTTAAGGAAAAGATTCCTGTGAAGTATATTAATGCTCGTGACTTTTCCAGGAGAAAGAGCGCTCGCCGGACTGTGCCCGGAGAGATTGCCAACCAAGCCTCCGCCAGCCAGGCTCCAACACCTGGTCCGGAGGGGGAGGAGAGCGCAAGGCGCGAGCCGGATGCTCCTCCAACGGAGGATGCCAACAGGCTGTCCGCCACCAGGTCTGAGGTGGAGAGCGCCATGAATCATAGGCGCCGCCGGACAGTTCTTCGTGACGCGTGTTTCTCCCCAGAGGCGTTGAATGCCTTTAATGCGGGAGACGCGCACCTCCGTGCCGCTCAAGATGGTTTAATCAGAGCCACGGAGCAGTATGTGAAAGACATACGGGTAAGGAAATTTAATAGTTGTATATGCCAGTAGCCCACGAGACTTAAAGTAGTTAGAATAACTGATTTAAGAATCATTTGATATGCAGGATCTTACGGAGAAGAATATCCAATTGTCCCAGGAGCTTCAAGAGTGCAAGGCCCAACTTGAGGCCGCACTAGCCGCCGCAGGAGGAGACACAAAGACCCCCTCTGGTAACACATATTTCAAAAAGATTTTATGGCGTGTGGTGTGTGTATAAGTCTGACAATAATGTTGTAGAGGGCGCCGGACTAGATCCGGACAAGCAACATCTGCTACGCCAGCTGAAGGCCGGCGAGAAGGTGCTTATGAGGGTGCAGCAGGAGAGGAACAAACTCCAAGATGCCAACACCCAGCTGGGAGAAGAACTAAAAGATGTTCGGGTCCAGCTGTCTGACTCCGTAAAGGAGAATCGGCGGCTTCGTCGTGGCATCTACAGTAAGTGCTTGAGCAAACTCTTTTGAAAGGAAGAGTTCAGCGAGGAAGTCGATTGACAGAAGTGTGTCTGTAGGTGTGCTCACAGGTCGCCCTGCAGAGGAAATGCCCGGTTCAACGGGTGACCAACTTCCCGAGCTGCTGCAACTACATGAAAGTGTTCGGCAGGCGATGAGTGGCGTCGTCCAGGCCTTATGGCCGTCCGTCTCCCTACCCGAGGGTCTTGGAGGGCTTGCGGAGAAGCTTCAGGGAGCATGGCAGCGCTTCCGTCTGTGGAAGATATCGGCCTGCCGTCAAGGCGCTAGGGAGGCCTGGGCCATGGTGAAGACGCGGTACACAAAGGTGGATCCGAACCACATGCCCGAGGTCGGACCTGTGGGGCCCGATGGGAAGGAGATCCCTGTGAGCTTAATGTACGGCCAAGTAGAGTTGGCCGCTAAGTATTCCCAATGGGACTGTAAATTAGACGGCCTGTTAGATGGGATTGAGGAGGAGTACAATTAGTCAATTTGAGGATGTATTTTAAAATGACATGTATAATGCCTTCTAGCCGGATTGTAGATCGTTTGTCTTTGCGGACCTTTTCGCTTCAACCTCGGGACCCTAGAGTCCGGAGTGTGTCCGAATACCTTCACGGTTATGAAAAAAACCGGGGCATGCATGGAGACCAGGCATAGGGGTCATTAGTGCTTTATCAGACAAGTGCCCAACTATTTATGTTATATTACATGGTTAGTAAGAAACATCTTCCAAGGAGGATAGTTCCGTTAGGGGTTCCTTTCCCTGGGAGGCATGCCCTAAAGTGCATGTCCGGACTGCGAAAAGAGCAGAAAAGCATCTGGGGGCAGACGAATAGATAGGTAAAAAATCATCTTTCAAGTCACCGACCGAATATTCCCTTAAGAACGCTAGCTTTCGGCTTCACCCAGTCTGAGGTACACATCCGGCTGACCCGGTAGTAACAATCACAGAGGTGCTCCCTTTACCTCCTAGCCGAACAATCAGGAACGTAGGGGTAAGCACAGGAGCCGGGCAACCCAGCTTGGCCAAAATTCAAGTCATATCGCATGCATATAATGGTGAATAAAAGGTACATGCGGAAGTTTGACGCATGTGTTGGGCATAAAGCCCATATAAATAAGCTTCTGTTAAAGAAGCCCCCAGGTATAATGAGTGCGGATAGCACGTCAGGTGAGTGTGAACAATGCGCAGATCAGCCCTCAAAGGCTCTATGAAAAAGGGAGGAGAAAAGAGAGAAACAAAAGATAACTGAAGTATAAAATGTGGATGGAGGAAGGAGACGAACTCTGAGTCCGGCGCTAGGCGTAGAATCTTCGGAGGCGGGTTGCGTTCCAAGGGTTCGGCTTGAGTCGGTTGTCCGATGCATTTCACAGACGGTCTCCGCCGGTCAGGACTTTGTCCGATGATGAAGGGACCTTCCCATTTGGGCTTGGAGTTTGTCCTTTTTCTTGTTCGGCAGGCGTAGAACTAGTTCGCCAACATTGTAAGTTTTGGCCCGTACTTCTCTGCTTTGATATCTTCAAGCCTGCTGCTGATAAAATGCGGAACGAGCCTTTGCCACGTTGCGCTCCTCCTCCAATGCGTCCAAACTGTCCTGCCGATCCAACTCGGCTTCTCTTTCTTCATACATGCGCACTCGAGGTGAGTCATGAATTATATTGCAAGGCAAAACTGCCTCTGCGCCGTATACCATAAAAAATGGTGTGAATCGGTAGTACGATTTGGCGTGGTCCGCAGCCCCCAGAGTACGGAGTCGAGCTCCTCCACCCAGTGCGTGTTAGATTCTGTAAGGGACCGCACTAACCTGGGTTTAATGCAGCTCATGATTAGACCATTTGCTCATTCGATTGACCGTTAGTTTGAGGGTGATAGACTGAAGCGTAGTCGAGCTTGATGCCCATGTTTTTGTACCAGAGTTTAACCTCGTCGGCTGTGAAGTTCGTGCCGTTATCGGTGATGATGCTGTGGGGGGATGCCATAACGGTGTACTACCCCCGGATATGAAGTCTATCACAGGTCCGGATTCGACGTTTTAAACTGGCTTGGCCTCTATCCATTTGGTGAATTTGTCCACCCATGACCAATAGGTACTTTTTCTTGTGGGTTCCCCCTTTAAGGGGTCCAACCATGTCAAGCCCCCAGACCGCGAACGGCCAGGTGATGGGTATAGTTTTGAGGGCGGTGGGTGGCATGTGGCTCTGGTTAGCAAAGAGCTGGCAACCAACGCATCGTTGGACTAAGTCCTGAGCATCTGCCCGGGCCGTCAGCCAATAAAATCATGTACGGAAGGCCTTGCCTACAAGGGCCCGGGCTGCAGCGTGGTGCCCGCCGAGTCCGGCGTGAATTTCAGCTAGAAGATTTCGCCCTTCCTCTTGGAGATGCACCTTTGAAGGACTCTGGTTGTGCTTTTCTTATAAAGCTCTCCCTCGTGGACCTTGTAGGCTTTAGATCGCCGCACTATGCAGCGGGCCTCATTTTGGTCTTCGGGGAGTTCCTGCCTGATTAAGTAGGCTAGGAATGGTTCCGTCCACGGGGCAATGACTGCCATTATTTTGTGGGCCGAAGGTGTTATTTTATTGGCTGAGCCATCGATTGTGTCAGATTGTTCCGTGTTGGGTGGTGCGGTTGATTCCGGGTTGTTATTTTCGGACTCCTCTTCCCATAATACGGATGGCTTAAAAAGCCGCTCCAGGAAGATGTTTGGAGGGACGGTGTCGCGTTTTGTGCCGATGCGTGCCAACACGTCGGCTGCCTGGTTGTTATCCGGGCTACATGGTGGAATTCGAGTCCTTCGAACCGAGCTGACATTTTTAAGACGGCGTTGCGGTAGGCTGCCATTTTCGGATCCTTGGCATCAAAGTCTCCATTTACTTGGGATATTGCGAGGTTTGAATCCCCGCGCACCTCTAGGCGCTGAATACCCATGGAGGTTGCCATCCGGAGACCATGTAGAAGGGCCTCATATTCAGCTGCGTTGTTGGAGTCCGTGTACATTATCTGAAGTACGCATTGGACTGTGTCTCTGGTTGGGGACGTCAATACGACGCCAGCCCCCAAGCCGGCCAACATTTTGGAGCCGTCGAAATGCATGATCCAATTGAAGTATGCGTCGTGCTCTTTAGGGAGTTCGGCTTCGGTCCATTCGGCGATGAAGTCAGCCAAAACTTGCGACTTTATAGCTCGCTGTGGTTTGTAGGTTATGTCGAATGGTAAGAGCTCAATGGCCCATTTTGCAATCCTGCCCATCACGTCGCGGTTGTTTATAATGTCGTTGAGAGGTACTTCGGAGGCAACTGTTATCGAACACTCTTGAAAGTAGTGTCGCAGCTTCCGGGATGCCATGAACACTGCGTACGCTATCTTTTGATAATGTGGATACCGGGACTTGCATGGAGTTAAGACAGTGGATACATATTACACTGGCTTTTGAAGAGGGAATTTGTGTCCTTCTGTTTCTCGTTTGACGACGAGTACCGCGCTGACAACTTGATGTGTTGCCGCGATGTATAATAACATCGGTTCGCCTAGGTTGGGTGCGGCCAGGGCCGGATTTGTTGCCAATCTGGCCTTTATTTCTTCGAGTCCGGCTATGGCAGCGTCCGTCCACTTGAAGTGTTCGGTGCGCCGGAGGAGGCGATAAAGGGGTAGCGCCTTTTTTCCCAAGCGGGAGATGAAGCGGCTTAAAGCTGCCACGCATCCAGTCAATTTTTGTATTTGTTTGAGATCTTTTGGGATATCCAGCTGTGACAGAGCTCAGATCTTGGCTGGGTTTACTTCAATTCCTCTACCGGATACAATGAAGCCCAAGAGCTTTCCGGCTGGTACGCCGAAAACGCATTTTTCCGGGTTGAGCTTGATGTCATATGCTCGGAGGTTGTCGAATGTGAGCCTCAAATCGTCTACTAGAGTTTCGACATGTTTGGTCTTGACGACCACATCGTCTACGTATGCCTCCACTGTTTTGCCGATCTGGGTAGCCAGACATGTCTGAATCATGCGCTGATATGTTGCGCTGGCGTTTTTGAGTCCGAAGGGCATTGTGTTGAAGCAGAATGGCCCATATGGAGTAATGAATGCCATTGCGGCCTGGTCTGTTTCTGCCATCTTGATTTGATGGTATCCGGAATATGCGTCGAGGAAGCACAATGAATCGTGCCCTGCGGTAGCATCGATGATTTGGTCGATGCGGGGAAGGGGGAAAGGATCCTTTGGACAGGCCTTGTTAAGGTCTTTAAAATCGACACAGAGGCGCCATGATTTGTCCTTTTTTGGTACCATTACCAGGTTTTCTAGCCAGTCCGGATGTTTTATATCTCTGATGAATCCGGCTTCTAATAGTTCGGCTAGCTCCTCTCCCATTGCCTGTCTTTTGGGTTCGGAAAATCGCCGAAGAGCCTGTTTGACTGGCTTGAATCCTTTTAGGATGTTTAGGCTGTGTTCTGCCAGCCTGCGTGGGATTCCTGGCATATCTAAAGGGTGCCAGGCAAAGATGTCCCAATTTTCCTGAAGGAATTCTCGTAGTGCGGCGTCTATGTCGGGGTTTAATTGTGCCCCAATGGAGGCCGTCTTTGTGGGGTCCGTTGGATGGACCTGGAATTTGACTATTTCATCTGCTGGTTTAAAAGAGGTGGACTTATATCTCTTGTCGAGTATCACATCGTCCCTATTCACCGTGGAGCATAGCGCAGTGAGTTCTTCTTCCGCTAGGGCTTCGGATAGTGCCTCTAGGGCTAGTGCGGCTGTCTTATTTTTAGCGCGGAGTGCTATGTCCGAATCACTGACAAGAGTGATGACTCCATTGGGCCCGGGCATCTTAAGCTTCATGTACCCGTAATGGGGTATAGCTTGGAAAATTGTGAATGCCTCTCGCCCTAGTAAAGCGTGATATCCGCTGCTGAACGGGGCCACCTGGAACGTGACCTCCTCGGACCTGTAATTGTCCGGCGAGCCGAACACTACATCAAGTGTAATTTTTCCTGTGCAGCGTGCTTCCCGACTAGGGATTATTCCTCTAAAGGTTGTGCTGCTTCGCTCAATGCGGCTCCAGTCTATTTCCATTTCTCGAAGGGTTTCCTCATAGATGAGGTTTAATCCGCTGCCGCCATCCATGAGTACCTTGGTAAGACGAAAGCCGTCCACTATTGGACTGAGGACCAATGCGGCTGGTGCTCGGGCTTTTCGGAATTTAGGTTCGTCGCTGGCATTGAAGGTGATAGCCGTGTCGCTCCATGGATTTGTTGTTGCTACTTGGTAGACTTCGGCGAGGCTGCGGATTGTTCGTTTCCGCATATTATTTGATGCGAAAGTCTCGAAGACTGTTAATACCGTACTGGTACTGTTGGTCTGGTTCTCCGGGGCTAGAAGCTCTTCGCCACTTTTGGCCACTTGCCATAGTATCCAACATGCTCGAAGGCTATGTGTTGGAGTGGCGCCCTCTGTACTATGGATTTTACAGGGTCCGTTGAGCCATCCGGCCAGTACGGTTCCGTGCCCTTTAGGGGTTTTTTGCTTTTTGGTTTTTGTCCCGGGTGCTTGAGCATGATGCACCCTTTTGTTTCGGACTAGGGTTGTGTTCGGAGCCGGATTGTCCCAAAACTTAGTTTCGATTTTCCAGGTACTCTCCATCGCACAGTACTTTCATACTATTGACGCCAGGTCGGCGAAGCGAGTAATTTCGCGGCGACTTATGGCGTTAGTGATTCCCTTGTCCGTGCAATTGTTGCAAAAAATTGCGATCGCGCTTTCCTCACGGCAGTCCTTTATCCTGTCCATAACCAGGAGGAATCTGGCCCAGTAATGATGTACTGTTTCCGTGGGCTCTTGCCGGATTTGAGATAGATCCCTTATGTTTGGGTGGGCGGGTGGAATTAAGTCCGGAACCCTGCCCAACTTGAGGCTCAAGGGCCGAAAAGTTTCCGAATTTGGAAGCTTGGATTGCTGGACGTTGTCCAACGAATCTGGTCCGCTGCCTGACTTTAGGTTCAGTACTTGATTGACGTCCGTCCCTCCGCGGGAATCCGGCATGGAGGGGTCAGGAGTCCGGACATAACTGGTCTTTAATACAGAAGAAGAGTCCCCGCGTTATTCCTCTACCACCGCGACGTGGTGGGTAACCTGGGAAGAGTTAATCTCTCTCAGATCGGTTTTAAGCCCAATCTAATCGTAGTCTGTAGCGACTCCCAGGGCGGCGATGCGATCCAAGAGCTCGTTTACGGAAGAGAGCTCCATCGGATCCAGCTGCTCGGCGAATTCCGAGTTGACATGAAGATTGCTTTTGATGACCCGAGAGGTCATCGTCAAAGCGGCGGCCGAACAGGCGGTCATAAGAAAATCACCTAGCCAGATAGTTTGGCCGGCAACCAAAGCTCCTTTGGCAACAGTACCGTCTTTAAAGACGGGAAGAGGCATCCTTCCTGATCGTGACGGCACAGAGGAACTCTCAATGAAAGCACCAATGTCGGTGTCAAAACTGGCGGATCTCGGGTAGGGGGTCCCGAACTGTGCGTCTAGGCGGATTGTAACAGGAGACAAGGGACACGATGTTTTTACCCAGGTTCGGGCCCTCTCGATGGAGGTAAAACCCTACTCCTGCTTGATTGATATTGATGATATGGGTAGTACAAGAGTGGATCTACCACGAGATCAAGGAGGCTAAACCCTAGAAGCTAGCCTATGGTATGATTGTTGTTTTGTCCTACGGACTAAAACCCTCCGGTTTATATAGACACCGGAGAGGGCTAGGGTTACACAGAGTCGGTTACAATGGTAGGAGACCTACATATCCGTATCGCCAAGCTTGCCTTCCACGCCAAGGAAAGTCCCATCCGGACACGGGACGAAGTCTTCAATCTTGTATCTTCATAGTCTTGGAGTCCAGCCGATGATGATAGTTCGGCTATCCGGACACCCCCTAGTCCAGGACTCCCTCAGTTAGCCATGGAAAGTGTAAGTATGGTGGAAAAAGGAATAAACTTTATTTTCTGTTTGGGAACCGCCTATGATGTATCTAGCATGGAAAGTGTTGGGAGCTCTAAGTCATTTGCGTTGGTGGGAAAGGCACACCTCCCAAAATGTTTTTATCTCTAAGTTTTTCACTTTGAGCTCTGGCACTTCTACAAATCCCTACTTCCCTCTGCGAAGGACCTTTCTTTTACTTTATGCAATTTTTATTTTTGAATTTGAGTCTCCATATTCTCTTATAAAGCACCAACTAAGGGGCACTGTGATCGTGAGTGAGTATTTGGTGTAGCTAATATTCGAGTGTGTTTCATGAATGGATCAATGATTGAGCATGATGGGCTAGGGATAACTTATTTTAGCATTGATATTTTGAAAGACATGGTTGCTTGTTGATATGCTTGAGTATTTAAGTTATCTTTTCAAAACTAGACTATTTATTTGAACCATATAAAAGTCCAAATGTCCATGCTATAAAGAAATAATATGTATGACATGTTAGGCAGCATTCCACATAAAAAATTCTATTTTTATCACTTACCTACTCGAGGACGAGTAGGAGTTAAGCTTGGGGATGCTGATACGTCTCCAACGTAAGTATAATTTTTTATTGTTCCATGCTGTTATATTATCAATCTTGGATGTTTTATAATCATTTTATAGTCATTTTATATCATTTTTTGGTACTAACCTATTGACATAGTGCCAAGTGCCAGTTGCTGTTTTCTGCATGTTTTCTACATCGCAAGAAATCAATACCAAACGAACAAATGCAACAAAACTGTACGTAGGTTTTTTATGGACCAGAAGACACCAAATGGGTCAAGGCAGCGCCTGGGGGGTGCTCCGAGGGGAGCACAACCCACCAGGGTGCGCCAGGAGGCCCAGGCGCGTCCTGGTGGGTTGTGCCCACCTCGGGTGCCCCCGGACCGCCTCTTTGCTCTATAAATACCCAAATATTCTAGAAACCCTAGGGGAGTCGACGAAAATCAATTCCAGCTGCCGCAGAGTCCAGAAAACTCCAGATCCAATCTAGACACCGTCACGGAGGGGTTCACCACTTCCATTGGTGCCTCTCCGATGATGCGTGAGTAGTTCTTTGTAGACCTTCGGGTCCGTAGTTAGTAGCTAGATGGCTTCCTCTTTGTCATTTGATTCTCAATACAGTGGTCTCTTGGAGATCCATATGATGTAACTCTTTTGCAGTGTGTTTGTTGGGATCCGATGAACTTTGAGTTTATGATCAGATCTATCTTTTTATATCCGATGCACTGGGCACTAGGTTAATAAGTTAGTCGAAAAAATAATATAAAATAGCATATTAATGCATATAAAACATCCAAAGTTGATAATATAATAGCATGGAACAATAAAAAATTATAGATACGTTGGAGACGTATGAAGCATCCCAAAGCTTAATTCCTGCTCGTCCTCGTGTAGGTAATTGATAAAAACAGAATTTTTGATGTGGAATGCTACCTAACATATTTAGCAATGTATTTCTTCTTATCTTGGCATGAATTTTCAGATCCATATGATTCAAAAAAAGTTCATTGACATAAAAACAATAATACTTCAAGCATACTAGAAAGCAAAATCATGAAACTTCAAAAATAACATGGCTAAAGAAAGTTATACCTACAAAATCATATAGTCTTGTTATGCTCCCTCTTCTTAACACAAGGTATAAATCATGTACCACCCCGGTGTCAGTCAAGCAATTGTTTCATACTTCGCGCTTCAGCTTTTTCAACTCTTCATGCAATACATGAGCGTGAGCCATGGACATAGCACTATAGGTGGAATAGAAGGTGGTAGTAGACAAAAGAAGGGAGAAAGTCTCACGTCAACTAGGAAAATTAATGAACTATGGAGATGTCCATCAATTGATATCAATGTGAGCGAGTAGGGATCGCCATGTAACGGATGCACTAGAGCTATAAGTGTATGAAAGCTCGAAAGAAAACTAAGTGAGTGTGCATCCAACTTGCTTGCTCATGAAGATCTAGGGCAATTTGAGAAAGCTCATTGTTGGAATATACAAGCCAAGTTCTATAACGAAAAATTCCCACTAGAAATATATGAAAGTGTCAAAATAGGAGACTCTCTATCATGAAGAACATGGTGCTACTTTGAAGCACAAGTGTGGAAAAGGATAGTAACATTTCCCCTTCTCTCTTTTTCTCTCATTTTTTCTCATTTTTTCTTATTTATTTTTTTCCTTCTTTTTTGGGAGACTCCTTTGGCCTCTCTCTATTTTTTATAACCTCACATGGGACAATGTTCTAATAATGATGATCATCACACTTTTATTTACTTACAACTCGATAAAACTAATACATGATAACTCTACCAGGATGTGGAATGATCTAGCATAGCAAAGATATCAAAAAAAGGACAAACCATGAAAATATCGTGCTAGCTATCTTATGATCATGCAAAGCAATATGACAATGAATGCTCAAGTCATGTATATGATGATGATGATGGTGTTACATGGCAATATATCTCGGAATGGGTATGAAAGTGCCATAATAGGTAGGTATGGTGGCTATTTTGAGGAAGGGTATAAGGTAGGTTTGATACACCGACGAAAGTTGCATGGTACTAGAGTGGCTAGCAAAGGTGGAAGGGTGAGAGTGCATATAATCCATGGACTCAACATTAGTCATAAAAAACTCACATACTTATTGCAAAAAGTTTATTAGCCCTTGAAGCAAAGTACTACTACGCATACTCCTACGGGAGAGGTTGGTAGGAGTTAACCATCATGCGCTCCCGACTTTCACACAAAGGAAGACGATCAAGAATAAATTGTGCTCCAACTTCATCACATAACTAGAAGACCATATGTGCATGCTACGGGAATCACAAACCTTAACACAAATATTTTTTTAGTTACACAATTTACTACTAACTTGACTCTAATATCACCATCTTCATATCTCAAAACAATTGCAAGGAATCAAATTTCTCATATATTCAATGCTCTTTATGAAAGTTTTTATTATATCCCCCTTGGATGCCCATCATACTAGGACTAAATTAATAACCCAATAAAATTACCACGCTGTTTAGAGAGACTGTCAAATAATATAAGTGAATCATCAGAGTTCAATAATTTCTTCAAAATAACATCACCGTTGTGCTCAAAAATATATAAGTGAAGCACTAGAGCAACTACCTAGATCAAAAGATATAAGTGAAGCACATAGAGTATTCTAATAAATTCACGATTAATGTGTGTCCCTCTCAAAAAGGTGTATTCAGCAAGGATGATTCTGGCAAACTAAAAAGCAAAGACTCAAATCATACAAGACGCTCCACGCAAAACACATATCATGTGGTGAATAAAAATATAGCCTCAAGTACATTTACCGATGGATTGAAGACAATAGAGGGGATGCCATCCGAGGCATCCCCAAGCTTAGATGCTTGGTTGTACTTGAATATTACCTTGGGGGTGCCTTGAGCATCCCCAATCTTAGGCTCTTTCCACTCCTTATTCCATAGTCCATCAAATCTTTACCCAAAACTTGAAAACTTCACAACACAAAACTCAACAGAAAACTCGTGAGATTCGTTAGTAAAACAAATCCAAACCTTACTTTTAGGTACTGTTGTGAACTCATTCTTATTTTATATTTGTGTTATATCTACTGTATTCCAACTTTTCCATGGTTCATCCCCCCGATACTACCCATAGATTCATCAAAATAAGCAAACAACACAAGAAAACATAATTTAACTAAAACAAGACAGTCTATAAAGATGTGAATTAAAGCGAAAACCTCTATATTTCTAAAAATTCTGAAAAATTAGGACAACGTGGGAAATTTGTATATCAGAATTGTGTAAAAATTCAATAATTTATCACATTCTAGTAATCACAAAGAATTCTGGCACTGGGCGCAAAAGTTTCTATTTTTCAACAAAACCAATCTACTATCTTCCAAATCATCCCAAAGGTCTTACTTGGCACAAACACTAATAAAAATCATAAAAACTTCTCTAACCCACTAATATATATATATATATATATATATATATATATATATATATATATTCAAAAACGTGAACAAAAAAAGTAAAAACCAAAATAAAATTGGGTTGCCTCCCAACAAGTGATATTGTTTAACGCCCCTAGCTAGGCATAAAGCAACGATCTAGGTATTGTCATCTTTGGTATTCATCCCATAATTAGCCCTCATAATAGATTCATATGGTAACTTAATTTTCTTTCTTGGAAAGTGTTCCATGCCCTTCCTTAATGGAAATTGAAATCTAATGTTTCCTTCTTTCATATCAATAATTGCACCAATCGTTCTAAGGAAAGGTCTACCAAGAATAATAGGGCATGTTGGATTGCAATCTATATCAAGAACAATAAAATCTACAGGCACATAATTCCTATTTTCAAAAATAATAACATGATTAATCATTCCCATAAGTTTTTTAATAGTGGAATCCGCTAGATGCAAATTTAAAGAACAATCATCAAGTTTATGGAAACCTAACACATCACATAGAGTTTTTGGAATTGTTGAACGCTAGCACACAAATAATAGAAAGCATTACACTCATAATCTTTAATCTTGATTTTAATAGTAGGTAATCATCATAAAGCTTTCTAGGGATTGAAACTTCCAACTCAAGTTTTTCTTCAAAAGATTTCATCATAGCATCAACAATATGCTTCATAAAAGCCTTATTTTGATTATAAGCATGAGGAGAATTAAGCATGTATTGCAACAAGGAAATACAACCTATCAAAGAACAACTATCTATCCCTAATAATAAAGCACGGATTGACTTTGTCAGGTACACCGTCACAATACGCTTTTTCCTGTAAATTTACGCTTTCAGTTTTTTCACCTATATTATATTTTCTACATCCGAGGTGGTACTATTTATCATGTGATCATGAAAACATGGATTGACTCCGGGTTTACTGTCGCGTGGACACGCTTGACAAAAAAAACCACCCCCGAGTCAAGTGACCGCACCTCGCACCCCCATCTAGATCCGCCGCCTCCCCGCCGCCGGCCCGCATCGTCCACCGCGCCCTCCTCCCCGTGTCGTCCGAGTCCTCCGCATGTAGTTCGCCAACGCCGAGGCCCAGGCCGCCGCGCTTCGGGCTCGCGCCGGCCGTCTCGAGCGCGTGCCGCCGACCGCGACGGGCTGCTCGGCACACTCAGCGCCGCCACGGGCAACGGGTGGTAGGACGAGGAGAGGGAGGTGGAGATAGCGGAGGAGCTGGTAGGAGGAGGAGAGGAAGGTGGAGGCGGCAGAGAAGCCAGTAGGAGTGGGAGAGGGAGCTGGAGGCGGCGGAGGAGGGAACGGGGATGACGGGGACAGATCGTACTACACGCCGGAGGACGAGGGCATCACACCGCCTACCGATTCCTTCCGCCTCGTGTCCCGGTTACATGGCCGTTGCTGTGGTCGCCCAGCACCGACCGCCTTGCCCCGATTAGCTCTTGGATATGCGGACGAGCGGATGTGGTCCAGCGCGGCCGCCTACGGGCTGCTCCCACGGTTCGTCCTTTCTTCATGGTCATGGAGCTATCTCTTATTAGATCTGATTATATCCCTGTTTGTGGTGATTGGGTTGGTGTAGATGAATCGACAACTAAGCTCGGAGACGTGATATGGTGCTCGGTGTAGGTGGCCATGGTGGACCTGAAGCTGGCTGAGATAGCGATGGGGTCAGTATTGTGCTCCTCCCGTTCTCATTAACCAAATAGTGCAGACTGTGGCTGCATGACTGGTGTATATATCCACTTGGATGACCAAAATCAAACTGATAGCAAGAACCAGATATAGTGCTAAGTTATAGTTTGTCAACAGATCCATATTAGTTCAGAGATCCGCACAACAAATCTGTACATTCAGAATGACCACAAAAATCCATCATTACAATTAACTAGATTGGAAGAATTTATTTGATCAATATGTGCACATGAAACAATAAATTAACCCGTGTGAACTATATTTGAGTTAAGAAAAAACTGTTCGATATTCTTTTTGCGCTGCAATCGAGCGGCGGCGCTCCCTATTCGATCGGGAGCAGGACGACGGCGGCGAGCACATGGCGGACGAGAGGAGGAGCAGGAGGGGAGGCACGGAGGCAGGTCCATATGCGTCAGACGCGCGCGTTCGCCCGCAGTCAACGCGGACGCAGCGGCCGTCCATGGCGGCTCGGGTCGATGTAGCAGGACGAGGGGAGGAGCTCTTGAGGCCCGACACCGAGAATGGAGTGGAGGCGGCTGGATCTGGCGATTCTGGAGGGGCTGGCGACGAGCGGCTCCGTGGGGTTCAAGCGGCGGCTTCCATGAAGGTTTGTCAGATATATTTCCATTTTATGCATGGGTTGATCCCTCCCCTGGATACTGTCAAGGTTTGCATTTCAAGGGAGTATTGCATCATTTTGCTTTAATTATTTAAACTGCCTAAATGGTACAAATTGATTGTAGGTATGACCGATCTGGTTTCCCCTTTTGTTGTTCTATACGAGGATGATGTAGATGCCTTTTGGTGTTTTGAGATGCTACTGAGAAGGATGGTAATTTGTATCTATGTCAAACTATACTGGCATATGTTAGGTTGGTATTTTTGCATGACTTAATGCATGATATAAATTCTGTTGCATCTCAGCGTGAAAATTTCCACCTCGAGGGACCGACAGGAGTTATGAAGCGGTTGGAAGCATTGTGGAAGATCATGGAATTGATAGATACGTAACTAATAAACTGGTAAGGATCAAACAGGCAAATGGAGTCCTAATTTTCTGTTGGAAATTCACATGATATGGTTCTATGTTTGAGGCTTCAACAGACTGCGCATGCCTCAAGATTTGAGGTGTGAGTGTGCGACTTGATTTTCTGTGTTGTTACAGTTAATCGGTAGTGGATAAATCAAATTTTGTTATGTAGATTGGTAAAACTAATTAAGTTAAAATTTTCTTATTTATGGGTTATAATTTCTTACTCCAAAAGCATATTTGTGTATGTTTAATAGATTTTCATAGGGATATAAGACTAGAAGTGTGGATGTTTTGTCAATTTTCAGAGGGAAATAAGCAACAGAATACACATAAAAACATGGCTGCTTTGGGAAATTTTGGATTTTACCCATGCTCATGCATGATGGTAGTTGTTGCGAAGCTCATCTTATCAATCCATCATGAATCATCCCAGCACAACAAATTGTCTATTTAGTTCATCACAAACACCAGTATCTCGGGGATAATGGAGGTAAATCAAAGCTCAATGTTGAACCCTTGGTACCTCCTCCATGTTATGTTAGGACAAGAAAACAACCCAAGGGGCACCAAACCATTTATGCTCAGCTAGCGTCAGATTTTTGTTTTTGCATAATTAAGATGACAAGTTTGCAGAAATATGATACTAGCTAGCTAATTTTAATCCCATTACAATGTTATAGATAGCTTCCTGAGCATACATGCGTCATTGCTCCATGTTTTTACACTAGCAAGTGGCACATTTTGAACTAACCTGGCCCTTTCGCCGGGCTGACAAAGTTGAGTTTTTTTTTTCCAATTTTGCTGAGGAGTCTGCATACATATGCTGCACACGCGCTCGCCCTCTGCTCAGACACTGTCAAGGCTCTCGACCTCAGCCAACAATCTGCCGAAGATAACGTGGCAGCCACCAACTTGTGGTTGCTCAGCGTGCGCTCCTTCTTCCGGTTACACAGCGACCACGACAAGATGATGGTTCTGGTCTCGGCTTTTAGGATGGAGGCCTTCAACTGCATTTTCTCATGGACGAACTGACCAACGCAGCATTCCTTGCTTCAATTTCTTTGTCGTAGAAGCTGAAAGTATATGGTCTGAATTTATATTATAGAGTGTGTGTATGAGAACTGATTCAGAGTATGTTGGTCATTTGCGTTCTGAAGCTTTTGTTGTATG
Organism: Triticum aestivum; assembly: GCF_018294505.1. NCBI lineage: Eukaryota > Viridiplantae > Streptophyta > Magnoliopsida > Poales > Poaceae > Triticum > Triticum aestivum. The sequence continues at coordinate 559,529,306 of NC_057810.1, read as the reverse complement.
ATTTCTATGGGAGAGAATGATACATGAGCCAGTAATAATACAACTAAGTTTGTGAACATATCATTACAAAATGGTTGGCTAGATAATGTACGCATTCTACTATATATGATCATTTTCTTTGTAGCTATACACTTATTTAGAATACTGTACAATTTTATCTATAGCTCATTTTGTTAGGAATGATAGTAAAACGAGGAATGTTTTTCTACTTGTCGATCTTCTATCCCCTATCCACCCAGTTTCACTCATGTTCCCACTTTCAAAGAATGGACGTGGATATGTGGGGTCTTGAACATGTTTTGATGTTCATTGGGGGCATTTGAATTTTTTTTCTTCTGTTGCAACGCACGGGCATGTGTGCTAGTCATAATTAAAATCCTTGAGATCCAAAATAGTGGGTTCATTGCTTGCTAAAGTTTTGACCTCTCCAATCCCATTTTTATCACTTTTTTCGTTAAGATCTTTATTCTCCAAATTATTGGGACGCCTTTTATCTAAAGTTGAATCATCACCAGTCCCTTATTTTTCAAGATCTATATTAGCAAACAAAGATTAAATAGGAGTCAAGCCAAGCATCTTAAGATCTTCATCATTTTTACCGCAAAAACTAGAAGAACATGTTTTTTCTAACAATTCTTTTTTAGCACGCAACCTAGCCGCTCTCTCTACTCTCATTAATAGAAATCTGCATAACTTTCAGAGAATCATTAATATCATGCTTTGGTGGCATAGATCTAATTTTTAAAGAATCAGTCTCATGAGAAATTCTATCAACGTTTCTAGCCAAATCATTAATATTAAGCAATTTTTCTTCTACCATAGCATTGAAACTCTTTTGGGAGTTTATAAAATATTTAATATTATTCTCAAGATCAGAGGGCATCTTATTATAATTTCCATAAAAATTGTTGTAGAATTACCATAATTATTAAAGGAATTACTAGGAAACGGCCTAGGGTTGAAATTACCTCTATACGCGTTATTACCAAATTGTTCCTACCAACAAAATTCACATCCATAGATTCATTATTATTCTCAGGAAAAGTAGACAAAGGCATATCATTAGGGTCTATAGGAGCACCTTTGCTAGCAATTAATTTCATAAGATCATCCATCTTTGCACTCAAAACATTTATTTCTTCAATTGCATGCACTTTTTTTACTAGTACATGATCTTTCGGTATGCCATTGAGAGTAATTTTCCATAATATTATCTAGGAGTTTAGTATCTTATCCTAATTTGATTTCCATGAAAGTACCTCCCGCGGCGGTATCTAAAAGATTTCTAGATGCAAAAATCAATCCGGCATAAATTTTTTGTATGATCATCCATAAACTTAAACCATGAGTAGGGAAATTTCTTATCATTAGTTTCATCCTTTCCCATGATTGTGCGACATGCTCATGATCTAGTTGCTCAAAATTCATTATATCGTTCCTAAGGAAGATGATCTTAGTGGGAGGAAAATACATGGAAATAAAGGCATATTTACACTTATTCCATCAATCAATACTATTTTTAGGCAAAGATGAAAACCAAGTTTTAGCATGTTCTCGTAATGAGAACAGAAAAAGCTTCAATTTAATGATACCATTATCCACATATTTTTATTTTGCATATCACACAATTCAAAAAAAATTAGATGGGATGCACCATCTTCATTAGGACTACCAAAAAATTGTTCTTTCATAACAAGATTCAATAAAACGGCATTGATTTCATAAGATTCCGCACTAGTGGTGGGAGCAATCGGAGTACTAATAAAATCACTATTATTAGTGTTGGAAAAGTCACCCAACTTAGTATTCTCTTGGGTCATTGTGACAAAGCAAGCGATCTAGCACACAAGAAAACAAAAAGACGAACGAAGAAAGGGCGAATAAAAAGGCAAATATTTTTGTGTTTTTCTCAAAACATTTTAGAAGTGGGGGAGATGAAAACGGGAGGCAAATGGCAAATAATGTAAGTGCAAGAGATTAGATTTATGACAAGTACTCGGTAGGCTTGATGTAGAACCTCCCCGGCAACGGTGCCAGAAATCCTTCTTGCTACTTCTTGAGCTTGCGTTGATTTTTCCCTTTAAGAGGATAGGGTGATGCAGCAAAGTAGTAGATAAGTATTTCCCCCGGTTAAGAAACAAGGTATCAATCCAGTAGGAGGCACAAGCAAGTCTCCAATATATGCACCTGCACAAACTAACAAACACTTGCACACAACACGAAAAAGGGGTTGTCAATCCCTTCACGGTCACTTGCAAGAGTGATATCTAATAGAGATAGATTTAAACTAAAAGTAAAAGGAAAAATAAAGTGAACACAAAATAATTGGAGCAAGGTATTTTTGGGTTTTTGGTTTTATAGATCTGAAAATATATGATGGAAAATAGACCCAGGGGCCATCGGTTTCACTAAAGGCTTCTCTCTCGAAGAAAGCATACGGTGGGTGAACAAATTACTGTTGAGCAATTGATAGAAAAGTGCATAGTTATGACGACATCCAAGGCAATAATAATGAATATAGGCATCATGTCCGTGCAAGTAGACTGATTCCTGCCTGCATCTACTACTACTACTACACACATCGACCGCTATCCAGCATACATCTAGAGTATTAAGTTCATAAGAACAGAGTAATGCCTTAAGAAAGATGACATGATGTAGAGGGATAAACTCAAGCAATATGATATAAAACCCATCTTTTCATCCTTAATGGCAACAATACAATACGTGCCTCGCTACCCCTTCTATCATTGGGTGAGGACACCGCAAGATTGAACCCATCACTAAGCACCTCTCCCATTGCAAGAAACCCAATCTATTTGGCCAAACCAAATCGATAGATCGGAAAGAAATACAAAGCTATCTTAATCATGCATAAAAGAGTTCAGAGAAGACTCAAATAATATTCATAGATAATTTGATCATAAATCCACAATTCATTGGATATCAACAAACACACCGCAAAAGAAGATTACATTGAATAGATCTCCAAGAACATCGAGGAGAACATTGTATTGAAGATAAAGAGAGAGAGAAGAAGCCATCTAGCTACTAGCTATGGACCCATAGGTCTATAGTAAACTACTCACACATCATCGGAAGGTTAGCAAGGTTGATGTAGAAGCCCTCCGTGATCGAATCCCCCTCTGACGGAGTACCGGAAAAGGCCCCAAGATTGGATCTCACGGGAACAAAGACGTACGACGGTGGAAAAGTATTTCTGGTGACTCCACTAGGGTTTCTGGAATATTTGGGAATTTATAGGCAAAAGAGGCGATGCAGGGGACTCCCGAGGGGGCCACAAGGCCAAGGAGCGCGCCCCTATGGCTTGTTGTTTCCTCGTGGGTCCCTTGGCCCCCACTCCAAGTCTCGTAGGTGTCTGCTGGTCCAAGAAAAATCATTGTAAAGTTTTATTCCATTTGATATTCCTTTTTTGCGAAAGCCAAAAACAAGGAAAAAACATAAACTGGCACTAGGCACTAGGTTAATAGGTTAGTCCCAAAAATGATATAAAATAGCATATTAATGCATATAAAACACCCAAGGTTGATAATATAACTAGATCATTGATAGCGCGCGTTGTTGCGCCCGTACATTTTTACAATAAAATGGTTGGTATTTAGAAAAATTGCCCGGCCTGAGGGCAAAACATGAAGATTAAATTGGTTCCTTTCATGAACAATGAAACATCAAGGTGATATAGCTAGCATGACGTAATAATTGGTATGCTTCAAGAGCAATGCAAGTGATCGCTGGCTAGAATTGTTGATGGCATCAAAGGGGTCGTTCGACTGAAATTTAATCTAGCACATGAATTTATGCATAAAATTGAACAATATCGAAAGCCTGAAATCTAAGCTATAAGATAATTATCCTATAAGAAAATTATTCTATAAGAATATATTTTTTATATAAGCTTGAAATTGGACAATGTTGACAGCCCGAGATCCAACTTTTGTACAGAAAAACTAACTCACGTAAAAACCTTGAACCTTTTATGGATATATAATACTAATCTATAAAATTCAAGTGTTTTGCACTTAAACTACTTTGTTTGTATATATTTGAAGATGATAACATGATTTGTTGGCATCCAAGTGAGGGAGAACAATCTTTGATGCAGAGATAGCTTGTAGCAATAAAGTTACCAGTAGGGGAACACCACAAGCTGATATTCGAGGAGATTGTACTACTACAGGCACAAAATGCATAACTTGATAGTAGCATCCCAAAACTTAACATGAAAATCCCAATATACAATAGCATTGATCAAATCCTAGCAAATGCCATTTTTGTCATATGATGAAGTAGCAGTTATAATCAACTGAAACTTTTTTAGACCAACAATTAAACATGTTCGCATATGTTACCCATATAAGTAGAGAGGAAGACACTAGATTATAGGAGTGCAACGTCGCATTTTTTGGAAGTCACCCGATTGCAGACTTCAGTAATAATATAGCAGTAGTTATCTTAAGGGCTGCTACACATGATTGGCCAGCTCCCAAATTAACCAGTCATCTTGGTGGTTTGAGTATACCAATTGGATCCTGTCACGTTCAATGAGCTACTGCAGATGGACATCACTGCATGCCATTTGTTCCTTGTGCATCTGACGACAGCAGGTGGAACCCGTGAAAACATAGGGTAGGAGTTGGCTCAAAAGCATGATACATCAGTAGAACAATTGTTTTCAATCCACTCTTTCGATGTCATGGAGATTATCACATACATGATTGGAATCAAGAATGGAGTGGTGACTTAGAATAGCCAGTTCACCTAGAGCAATTACTCCAGAATACCAAACATATGAAATCACGTTGCAAGATAATTAACATAAGGCATAACAGTGCATAGTTAATAACTTGTCCATTAGCCATTGGAGTTCCATGAAATCTGCTGTAAGGAAGAATACTACCCGGTAGAAGCAGCAAACAAAGCAGTACCGGGCTCAAATTCATCCTACAATGGCCCATGCATTCATTTCGAATTATGTTTGCATAAAACACGCACGTTCATACCAATTATGAAACACACACTGTGTATATATCAAAATTGCTGTAGAAGCAGAATCAAAATTATAAGTTTGAGTACATCTGCTTTATCTGCAATAGAGAAGCACAAAAGAATATTAGACCACAACAAACAATTTAACCATTACCACCTTGGGTTGCAAAGATGGTGGAATTCATGAATAATATAGTCAGGCAAGAAATGATTGAAGGTGAAAGCAGTGCCTCACGTTGCAACTTACTTACGTAGCAGAATGAGCCAATCCAGTGAACCCCGTGGAACACAATGAAACCTGCATTCATTTGAGAGCACAAAGAATAACATCAATTGGAAAATCCATGCCGAATTTGAGAGAGAGTTGAGGTACGAACGAGGGCACACTTGTGGAAGGCCAGGAGTGGGGAGACTAATTATCGATCTGAGTGTCAGCCATGCCGGTCCACCAAAGGATTTGTGTAAGGAGAACCTGGACAATGTAGATTATATAGATATGATAAATCCATATTGTAACTGACCTCCAATTATGGGCCGCTAGTGAGTGCACCCCATTTATTTTCCAGTAATGGCCCATTACAACCACTGAAAAAATAGCGCGCTATAACGTTGCTAATAGCACGCTATAGCGTATTGAGAATTGTCTCGCTAAATAAATTAGTGTACAACGTCTCACTAATAGCATGCTGTAACACGATATAGCACGCTAATAGCGTATTCTGAGGCTGCCGCTATTTTGCTGTAAGCGCTATTTTTTCCTTGGTTACAACTACTCCACTAATGGAGTATGAATTGATTCCTGAGTCACCAATAATTGGAGGTGAATCGATAGGGGACGACCGGCTACCTGCTACCTCTTGAGCATGCGTTGGTTTTCCCTTGAAGAGGGAAAGGGTGATGCAGCAAAGTAGCGTAAGTATTTCCCTTAGTTTTTGAGAACCAAGGTATCAATCTAGTAGGAGATAACATGCAAGTCACCTAGTACCTTCACAAACAATCAAGAACCTTGCAACCAATGCGATAAAGGGGTTGTCAATCCCTTCACAGTCACTCGCAAAGTGAGATCTAATAGAGATAGTAAAGTAAATATTTTTGTATTTTTGTTGTATAGATTGGAAAGTAAAGATTGCAACATAAAACAAATAGGAAACTAGAATTGTAGATCGGAAACTTATATGATGTAAAATAGAAGATTATATGATGGAAAATAGACCAAGGGGCATAGGTTTCACTAGTGGCTTCTCTCAAGATAGCATGTATTACGATGGGTGAACAAATTACTGCCGAGCAATTGATACAAAAGCGCATAGTTATGAGAATATCTAGGAAATGATCATGAATATAGGCATCTCGTCCGTGTCAAGTAGACCAAAACGATTCTGCATCTACTACTATTACTCCACACATCGACCGCTATCCAGCATGCATCTCGAGTATTAAGTTCATAAGAACAGAGTAACGCATTAAGCAAGATGACATGATGTAGAGGGATAAACTCAAGCAATATGATATAAACCCCATCTTTTATCCTCGATGGAAACAATACAATACATGCCTTGCTGCCCTACTGTCACTGGGAAAGGACACCGCAAGATTGAACCCAAAGCTAAGTACTTCTCCCATTGCAAGAAAGATCAATCTAGTAGGCCAAACTAAACTGATAATTCGAAGAGACTTGCAAAGATATCAAAGCATGGATATAAGAATTCAGAGAAGAACCAAATAATATTCATAGATAAACTTGATCATAAATCCACAATTCATCGGATCTCGGCAAACACACCGCAAAAGAGTATTACATCGAATAGATCTCGAAGAACATCGTGGAGAACTTTGTATTGAGAATCAAAGAGAGAGAAGAAGCCATCTAGCTAATAACCATTGACCTCAAGGTCTGTGGTAAACTACTCATGCTTCATCGGAGAGGCTATGGTGTTGATGTAGAAGCCCCCCGTGATCGATTCCCCCTCTGGCAGAGCGCCGGAAGAGGCCCCAAGATGGGATCTCACTGGTACAGAAGGTTACGGCGGTGGAAAAGTGGTTTTGTGGCTCCCCCTGATGTTTTTAGGGTATAAGAGTATATATAGGCGAAAGAAGTATGTCGGTGGAGCTTCGTGGGGCCCACGAGGCTGGGGGCGTGCCTACCCCCTGGGTGCGCCCTCCTGCCTCGTGGCCGCCTCGCGGAGTTCCAGACTTCAACTCCAAGTCTTATGGATTGCGTTTGTTCCAAGAAAGATCATCGCGAAGGTTTCATTCCGTTTGGATTCCGTTTGATATTCATTTTCTGCAAAACACTGAAATAGGCAAAAAACAGAAACTGGCACTGGGCCTTCGTTTAATAGGTTAGTCCAAAAATGATATAAAAGAGCATATTAAAGCCCATTAAACATCCAAAATAGATAATATAATAGCATGGAACAATAAAAAATTATAGATACGTTGGAGACGTATCAAGCATCCACAAGCTTAATTCCTGTTCGTCCTCGAGTAGGTAAATGATAAAAATAGAAATTTTGATGTGAAATGCTACCTAACATATTTATCAATGTAATTTTCTTTATTGTGGCACGAATGTTCAGATCCGAAAGATTCAAGACAAAAGTTTAATATTGACATAAAAATAATAATAATTCAAGCATACTAACAAAGTAATCACGTCTTCTCAAAATAACATGGCCAAAGAAAGTTCATCCCTACAAAATCATATAGTTTGGCTATGCTCCGTCTTTGTCACACAAAATATTCAAATCATGCACAACCCCGATTTTAGCCAAGCAATTGTTTCATACTTTAGTATTTTCAAAAAAATTCAACTTTCACGCAATACATGAGCGTGAGCCATGGACATAGCACTATAGGTGGAATAGAATGGTGGTTGTGGAGAAGACAAAAAGGAGGAAGACGGTCTCACATCAACTAGGCATATTAATGGGCTATGGAGATGTCCATCAACAGATATCAATGTGAGTGAGTAGGGATTGCCATGCAATGGATGCACTAGAGCTATAAATGTATGAAAGCTCAACAAAAGAAACTAAGTGGGTGTGTATCCAACTTGCTTGCTCACGAAGACCTAGGGCATTTGAGGAAGCCCATCGTTGGAATATACAAGCCAAGTGTTATAACGAAAATTCCCACTAGTATATGAAAGTGACAAAAGAAGAGACTCTCTATAATGAAGATCGTGGTGCTACTTTGAAGCACAAGTGTGGAAAAAAGGATAGTAACATTGTCCCTTCTCTCTTTTTCTCTCTTTTTTAGAGACTCCCTTCTTTTTTGGAGACTCTTTCTCTTTTTTTTGGAGACTCTTTTGGCCTGTTTTTTTATTTCCTCACACGGGACAATGCTCTAATAATGAAGATCATCACACTTCTATTTATTTACAACTCAATACCTAGAAAAAAAATAGACTCTATATGAATGCCTCCGGCGGTGTATCGGGATGTGCAATGAATCAAGAGTGACATGTATGAAAAATTATGAAGGGTGGCTTTGCCACAAATACGATGTCAACTACATGATCATGCAAAGCAATATGACAATGATGGAACATGTCGTAATAAACGGAACGGTGGAAAGTTGCATGGCAATATATCTCGGAATGGCTATGGAAATGCCATAATAGGTAGGTATCACTACAAAAAAAGACACATCCATGACATTTTGGGCCGAACGAATTTTTTTCCTATCATGCTTATGACACTTCTATGATGATAATTGTGATAAAACCCGGTATCATCATAGATGTGGTGGGCTCCTACTTCTATGACAAAAAATCATGACAGAAAATGGGCTTTTCGTCTGCGGCGGTCCAGAGACGCAGCTGCATGACATTCTTTGGGCCGTCCATGACGGAGAAAACCATGGTAGAAGCGAGGGCGAGGAAAATATCAGGGGATTTCCCGGTTACGGTGGGCGGTCGGGGGCCGAGCGATGCGCGTTTCTCTCGTACGTACGCCCGTCTGTGCGAGGCATTGCGCTCTAACTGAACCCGAGCGAGGCGTTGGGCTCTAATTGAACCCGAGCGATTGCACTGCAGGCTACGCGTTACTGAACCCGAGCGATTGATCGATGGCTGTTAACTGAACCCGATCAAGCGATTCCTTCGCTACTGCTGCTAACTGAAGCTGATCGATGCTGCCTCTGGATGAACAGTGAGCATTGTTGGGGGGTTTGGATGAACAGGAACCCGTGGTAGTAGAGGTCGTTGCCGCTGGATGAACAGTACCCCGATCGATCGAGCCGGTGGATTAACAGGACCCCGTGGAGGGCTGGATGAACAGGACCCCATGGAGGGCTGGTTGAATAGTAGCCGGTGGAGGGTTGGTTGAACAGTAGCCGGTGGAAGGCTGGATGAATAGTAGCCCGTGGAGGGGTGGTTGAATAGGACCCCCGTGGAGAGGGCTGGTTGAACAGTAGCCGATGGAGGAGCGTCCGATGGAGGCTGGATGAACAGGAGCCCGTGGATGAACAATCGTAGGTGGAGGCTGGAGGAGGTCGACGGTGGATGAACAGTAGCCCGTGGAGGCTGGAGGAGGTCGACGGTGGAGATGAGCAGTATCCCGTGGAGTCCCGTTTTTGCGGTACGCCACAACCCTCCCGATGAACAGGACCCCCGTTTCGACCGTAGCGCTCCAACACAAGTCCGTTTCTTCCGTTTTGCGGTACGCCACACCCCTCCCGATCAACAGGACCCCGTTTCGACCGTAGGAGGTTCGTTTCCTCCGTTTTGCGGTATGCCAAACCCCTCCCGATGAACAGGATCCCGTTTACATCGTGGCTGGTCGAACACAAGGCCATTTCCTCTGTTCTGTGGTACGCCAGGCCTCGTTTCCATCGCCTGTTCCGTCCAAGCCGGTTGGATCCCAATGAACAGCACACGTTCCGTTGCCTCCCTTTGAACACGATGCATTCCGTTGCCTCCCCATGAACACGATGACGACGCAGTTGAAGGAAATATGCCCTAGAGGCAATAATAAAGTTATTATTTATTTCCTCATATCATGATAAATGTTTATTATTCATGCTAGAATTGTATTAACCGGAAACATGATACATGTGTGAATACATAGACAAACCTATAGTCACTAGTATGCCTCTACTTGACTAGCTCATCAATCAAAGATGGTTATGTTTCGTAACCGTAGACATGTGTTGTCATTTGATTAGTGGGATCACATCATTAGAAGAATGATGTGATTGACATGACCCATTCCGTTAGCCTAGCACTTGATCGTTTAGTATACTGCTATTGCTTTCTTCATGACTTATACATGTTCCTGTAACTATGAGAATTATGCAACTCCCGTTTACCGGAGGAACACTTTGGGTACTACCAAACGTCACAACGTAACTGGGTGATTATAAAGGTGTACTACAGGTGTCTCCGAAGGTACATGTTGAGTTGGCGTATTTCAAGATTAGGTTTTGTCACTCCGATCGTCGGAGAGGTATCTCTGGGCCCTCTCGGTAATGCACATCATTATAAGCCTTGCAAGCAATGTGACCAATGAGTTGGTTAGGGGATGATGCATTACAGAACGAGTAAAGAGACTTGCCAGTAACGAGATTGAACTAGGTATTGGATACCGACGATCAAATCTCGGGCAAGTAACATACCGATGACAAAGGGAACAACGTATGTTGTTATGCAGTTTGACCGATAAAGATCTTCGTAGAATATGTAGGAACCAATATGGGCATCCAGGTCCCGCTATTGGTTATTGACCGAGAATAGTTCTAGGTCATGTCCACATAGTTCTCGAACCCGTAGGGTCCGCACGCTTAACGTTACGATGACAGTTTTATTATGAGTTTATAAGTTTTGATGTACCGAAGTTTGCTCGGAGTCTTGGATGTGATCACGGACATGACGAGGAGTCCCGAAATGGTCGAGACATAAAGATCGATATATTGGAAGCCTATATTTGGACATCGGAATCGTTCCGGGTGAAATCAGCATTTTACCGGAGTACCGGGAAGTTACCGGTACCCCCCCCCCCGGGGGGGTTAGTAGGCCTACATGGGCCTCGAGGGAGAAGAGGGAAGGAGCCAGGAGGGGGCCGCGTGCCCCTCCCCTTCCTAGTCCGAATAGGACAAGGGAAGGGGGGCGGGCCCCCCCCTTTCCTTCCTCTCTTCCTCCTCTTTCCCCCCTTCTCCTACTCCTACTTGGAAAGAAGGGAGTCCTACTCCCGATGGGAGTAGGACTCCCCCTTGGCGCGCCCTCCTTGGCCGGCCACCTCCTCCCCCCTGGCTCCTTTATATACGGGGGCGGGGGGGGGGCACCCATAGACACACAAGTTGATCTACGGATCGTTCCTTAGCCGTGTGCGGTGCCCCCCTCCACCATATTCCACCTCGGACATATCGTCGCAGAGTTTAGGCGAAACCCTTCGCCGGTAGAGCATCATCATCGTCACCACGCCGTCGTGCTGACGGAACTCATCTCCGGAGCTTTGCTGGATCGGAGCACGGAGATCGTCATCGAGCTGAACGTGTGCTGAACTCGGAGGCCCCGTACGTTCGGTGCTTGGATCGGTCGGATCGTGAAGACGTACGACTACATCAACCGCGTTGTGCTAACGCTTCCGCTTACGGTCTACGAGGGTACGTGGACGAACACTCTCCCCTCTCGTTGCTATGCCATCACCATGATCTTGCGTGTGCTTAGGAAATTTTTTGAAATTACTACGTTCCCCAACAGTGGCATCCGAGCCAGGTTTTATGCGTTGATGTTATATGCACGAGTAGAACACAAGTGAGTTGTGGGCGATACAAGTCATACAGCTTACCAGCATGTCATACTTTGGTTCGGCGGTATTGTGAGATGAAGCGGCCCGGACCGACATTACGCGTAAGCTTACGCGAGACTGGTTTCATCGTTACGAGAACTCGTGCTTAAAGGTGGTTGGCGGGTGTTTGTCTCTCTCACTTTAGCTGAATCGAGTGTGGCTACGCCCGGTCCTTGCGAAGGTTAAAACAGCACCAACTTGACGAACTATCGTTGTGGTTTTTGATGCGTAGGTAAGAACGGTTCTTGCTAAAGCCCGTAGCAGCCACGTAAAATTTGCAACAACAAAGTAGAGGACGTCTAACTTGTTTTTGCAGGGCATGTTGTGATGTGATATGGTCAAGACGTGATGCTATATTTTATTGTATGAGATGATCATGTTTTGTAACCAAAGCTATCGGCAACTGGCAGGAGCCATATGGTTGTCGCTTTATTGTATGAAATGCAAACGCCCTGTAATTGCTTTACTTTATCACTAAGCGGTAGCGATAGTCGTAAAAGCAATAGATGGCGTAACGACAACGATGCTACGATGGAGATCAAGGTGTCGCGCCGGTGACGATGGTGATCACGACGGTGCTTCGAAGATGGAGATCACAAGCACAAGATGATGATGGCCATATCATATCACTTATATTGATTGCATGTGATGTTTATCCTTTATGCATCTTATCTTGCTTTGATTGACGGTAGCATTTTAAGATGATCTCTCACTAAATAATCAAGAAGTGTTCTCCCTGAGTATGCACCATTGCGAAAGTTCTTCGTGCTGAGACACCACGTGATGATCGGGTGTGATAGGCTCTACGTTCAAATACAACGGGTGCAAAACAGTTGCACACGCGGAATACTCAGGTCATACTTGACGAGCCTAGCATATACAGATATGGCCTCGGAACATGGAGACCGAAAGGTCGAGCGTGAATCATATAGTAGATATGATCAACATAGTGATGTTCACCATTGAAACTACTCCATCTCACGTGATGATCGGACATGGTTTAGTTGATTTGGATCACGTGATCACTTAGATGACTAGAGAGATGTCTGTCTAAGTGGGAGTTCTTGAGTAATATGATTAATTGAACTTAAATTTATCATGAACTTAGTACCTGATAGTATTTTGCTTGTCTATGTTTGTTTGTAGATAGATGGCTCGTGCTGTTGTTCCGTTGAATTTTAATGCGTTCCTTGAGAAAGCAAAGTTGAAAGATGACGGTAGCAATTACACGGACTGGGTCCGTAACCTGAGGATTATCCTCATTGCTGCACAGAAAAGTTATGTCCTGGAAGCACCGCTGGGTGCCAGGCCTGCTGCTGATGCAACTAACAACATTAAGAACGTCTGGCAGAGCAAAGCTGATGACTACTCGATAGTTCATTGTGCCATGCTTTACGGCTTAGAACCGGGTCTTCAACGACGTTTTGAACGTCATGGAGCATATGAGATGTTCCAGGAGTTGAACTTAATATTTCAAGCAAATGCCCGGATTGAGAGATATGAAGTCTCCAATAAGTTCTATAGCTGCAAGATGGAGGAGAATAGTTCTGTCAGTGAACACATACTCAAAATGTCTGGGTATAATAATCACTTGATTCAACTGGGAGTTATTCTTCCTGATGATAGTGTCATTGACAGAATTCTCCAATCACTGCCACCAAGCTACAAGAGCTTCATGATGAACTATAATATGCAAGGGATGAACAAGACTATTCCCGAGCTCTTCGCAATGCTAAAAGCTGCGGAGGTAGAAATCAAGAAGGAGCATCAAGTGTTGATGGTTAACAAGACCACCAATTTCAAGAAAAAGGGCAAAGGGAAGAAGAAGGGGAACTTCAAAAAGAATGGCAAGCAACTTGCTGCTCAAGAAAAGAAACCCAAGTCTGGACCTAAGCCTGAAACTGAGTGCTTCTACTGCAAGCAGACTGGACACTGGAAGCGGAACTGCCCCAAGTATTTGGCGGATAAGAAGGATGGCAATGTGAACAAAGGTATATGTGATATACATGTTATTGATGTGTACCTTACTAATGCTCGTAGTAGCACCTGGGTATTTGATACTGGTTCTGTTGCTAATATTTGCAACTCGAAATAGGGACTACGGATTAAGCGAAGATTGGCTAAGGACGAGGTGACGATGCGCGTGGGAAATGGTTCCAAAGTCGATGTGATCGCGGTCGGCACACTACCTCTACATCTACCATCGGGATTAGTTTTTGACCTAAATAATTGTTATTTGGTGCCAGCGTTGAGCATGAAAATTATATCTGGATCTTGTTTGATGCGAGACGGTTATTCATTTAAATCAGAGAATAATGGTTGTTCTATTTATATGAGTAATATCTTTTATGGTCATGCACCCTTGAAGAGTGGTCTATTCTTATTGAATCTCGATAGTAGTGATACACATGTTCATAGTGTTGAAACCAAAAGATGTAGAGTTGATAACGATAGTGCAACTTATTTGTGGCACTGCCGTTTAGGTCGTATCGGTGTAAAGCGCATGAAGAAACTCCATACTGATGGGCTTTTGGAATCACTTGATTATGAATCACTTGGTACTTGCGAACCGTGCCTCATGGGCAAGATGACTAAAACGCCGTTCTCCGGAACTATGGAGCGAGCAACTGATTTGTTGGAAATCATACATACTGATGTTTGTGGTCCAATGAATGTTGAGGCTCGCAGCGGGTATCGTTATTTTCTCACCTTCACAGATGATTTGAGCAGATATGGGTATATCTACTTAATGAAACACAAGTCTGAAACATTTGAAAAGTTCAAAGAATTTCAGAGTGAAGTGGAAAATCATCGTAACAAGAAAATAAAGTTTCTACGATCTGATCGTGGAGGAGAATATTTGAGTTACGAGTTTGGTCTGCACTTGAAACAATGCGGAATAGTTTCGCAACTCACGCCACCCGGAACACCACAACGAAATGGTGTGTCCGAACGTCGTAATCGTACTTTACTAGATATAGTGCGATCTATGATGTCTCTTACTGATTTACCGCTATCGTTTTGGGGTTATGCTTTAGAGACGGCCGCATTCACGTTTAATAGGGCACCATCAAAATCCATTAAGACAACACCTTATGAACTATGGTTTGGCAAGAAACCCAGGTTGTCGTTTCTTAAAGTTTGGGGCTGCGATGCTTATATAAAGAAACTTCAACCAGATAAGCTCGAACCCAAATCGAAGAAATGTGTCTTCATAGGATACCCAAAAGAGACTATTGGGTACACCTTCTATCATAGATCTGAGGGCAAGATTTTCGTTGCTAAAATCGGATCCTTTCTAGAGAAGGAGTTTCTCTCGAAAGAAGTGAGTGGGAGGAAAGTGGAACTTGATGAGATAACTGAATCTACTCCCTTATTGGAAAGTAGTTCATCACAAGAACCGGTTCCTGTGACAACTACACCAATCAGTGAGGAAGCTAATGATATTGATCACGAAACTTCAGATCAAGTTTCTACTAAACCTCGTAGGTCTACCAGAGTAAGATCCGCACCAGAGTGGTACGGTAATCCAATTCTGGAAGTCATGTTACTTGATCATGATGAACCTACGAACTATGAGGAAGCGATGATGAGCCCAGATTCCGCAAAATGGCTAGAGGCCATGAAATCTAAGATGGGATCCATGTATGAAAACAAAGTATGGACTTTGGTTGACTTGCCCGAAGATCGGCAAGCCATTGAGAATAAATGGATCTTTAAGAAGAAGACTGACGCTGATGGTAATGTAACTGTCTATAAAGCTCGACTTGTTGCAAAAGGTTTTCGACAAGTTCAAGGAGTTGACTACAATGAGACTTTCTCACCCGTAGCGATGCTTAAGTCTGTCCGAATCATGTTAGCTATTGCTGCATTTCATGATTATGAAATTTGGCAAATGGATGTCAAAACTACATTCTTGAATGGATTTCTGGAAGAAGAGTTGTATATGATGCAGCTAGAAGGTTTTGTTGATCCAAAAGGTGCTAACAAAGTGTGCAAGCTCCAACGTTCCATTTATGGACTGGTGCAAGCATCTCGGAGTTGGAATAAACGCTTTGGTAGTGTGATCAAAGCATATGGTTTTATACAGACTTTTGGAGAAGCCTGCATTTACAAGAAAGTGAGTGGGAGCTCTGTAGCATTTCTGATATTATATGTGGATGACATATTGCTGATCGGAAATGATATAGAATTTCTGGATAGCATAAAGGGATACTTGAATAAGAGCTTTTCAATGAAAGATCTTGGTGAAGCTGCTTACATATTGGGCATTAAGATCTATAGAGATAGATCAAGACGATTAATTGGACTTTCACAAAGCACATACCTTGACAAAGTTTTGAATAAGTTCAAAATGGATCAGGCAAAGAAAGGGTTCTTGCGTGTGTTACAAGGTGTGAAGTTGAGTAAGAATCAATACCCGACCACTGCAGAAGATAGAGAGAAGATGAAAGATGTTCCCTATGCTTCAGCCATAGGCTCTATCATGTATGCAATGCTGTGTACCAGACCTGATGTGTGCCTAGCTATAAGTCTAGCAGGGAGGTACCAAAGTAATCCAGGAGTGGATCACTGGACAGCGGTCAAGAACATCCTAAAATACCTGAAAAGGACTAAGGATATGTTTCTCGTATATGGAGGTGACAAAGAGCTAGTCGTAAATGGTTACGTCGATGCAAGCTTTGACACTAATCCGAACGATTCTAAATCGCAAACCGGATACGTATTTTTATTAAACGGTAGAGCTGTAAGTTGGTGCAGTTCTAAACAAAGCATCGTGGCGGGATCTACATGTGAGGTGGAGTACATAGCTGCTTCTGAAGCAGCAAATGAAGGAGTCTGGATGAAGGAGTTCATTTCCGATCTAGGTGTCATACCTAGTGCATCGGGACCAATGAAGATCTTCTGTGACAATACTGGTGCAATTGCCTTGGCAAAGGAATCCAGCTTTCACAAGAGGACCAAGCACATCAAGAGACGCTTCAATTCCATTCGGGACCAAGTCCAAGTGGGAGACATAGAGATTTGCAATATACATAAGGATCTGAATGTTGCAGACCCGTTGACTAAGCCTCTCTCACGAGCAAAACATGATCAGCACCAAGACTCCATGGGTGTTAGAATCATTACTATGTAATCTAGATTATTGACTCTAGTGCAAGTGGGAGACTGAAGGAAATATGCCCTAGAGGCAATAATAAAGTTATTGTTTATTTCCTCATATCATGATAAATGTTTATTATTCATGCTAGAATTGTATTAACCAGAAACATGATACATGTGTGAATACATAGACAAACCTATAGTCACTAGTATGCCTCTACTTGACTAGCTCATTAATCAAAGATGGTTATGTTTCCTAACCATAGGCATGTGTTGTCATTTGATTAGTGGGATCACATCATTAGAAGAATGATGTGATTGACATGGCCCATTCCGTTAGCCTAGCACTTGATCGTTTAGTATACTGTTATTGCTTTCTTCATGACTTATACATGTTCCTGTAACTATGAGAATTATGCAACTCCCGTTTACCGGAGGAACACTTTGGGTACTACCAAACGTCACAACGTAACTGGGTGATTATAAAGGAGTACTACAGGTGTCTCCGAAGGTACATGTTGAGTTGGCGTATTTCGAGATTAGGTTTTGTCACTCCGATCGTCGGAGAGGTATCTCTGGGCCCTCTCGGTAATGCACAACATTATAAGCCTTGCAAGCAATGTGACCAATGAGTTGGTTACGGGATGATGCATTACAGAATGAGTAAAGAGACTTGCCAGTAACGAGATTGAACTAGGTATTGGATACCGACGATCAAATCTTGGGCAAGTAACATACCGATGACAAAGGGAACAACGTATGTTGTTATGCGGTTTGACCGATAAAGATCTTCGTAGAATATGTAGGAACCAATATGGGCAATCAGGTCCCGCTATTGTTTATTGACCGAGAATAGTTCTAGGTCATGTCTACATAGTTCTCGAACCCGTAGGGTCCGCACGCTTAACATTACGATGACAGTTTTATTATGAGTTTATAAGTTTTGATGTACCGAAGTTTGTTCGGAGTCCCGGATGTGATCACGGACATGACGAGGAGTATCAAAATGGTCGAGACATAAATATCGGTATATTGGAAGCCTATATTTGGACATCAGAATCGTTCCGGGTGAAATCGGCATTTTACCGGAGTACCGGGAGGTTACCGGAAACCCCCGGGGGGTTATTGGGCCTACATGGGCCTCGAGGGAGAAGAGGGAAGGAGCCAGGAGGGGGCCGCGCGCCCCTCCCCTTCCTAGTCCGAATAGGACAAGGGAAGGGGGGCGGCGCCCCCCCTTTCCTTCCTCTCTTCCTCCTCTTTCCCCCCTTCTCCTACTCCTACTTGGAAAGAAGGGAGTCCTACTCCCGGTGGGAGTAGGACTCCCCCCTTGGCGCGCCCTCCTTGGCCGGCCGCCTCCTCCCCCCTGGCTCCTTTATATACAGGGGCGGGGGGGGGTACCCATAGACACACAAGTTGATCTACGGATCATTCCTTAGCCGTGTGCGGTGCCCCCTCCACCATATTCCACCTCGGTCATATCGTCGTGGAGTTTAGGCGAAGCCCTGCGCCGGTAGAGCATCATCATCGTCACCACGCCATCGTGCTGACGGAACTCATCTCCGGAGCTTTGCTGGATCGGAGCACAGAGATCGTCATCAAGCTAAACGTGTGCTAAACTCGGAGGCCCCGTACGTTCGGTGCTTGGATCGGTCGGATCGTGAAGACGTACGACTACATCAACCGCGTTGTGCTAACGCTTCTGCTTAAGGTCTACGAGGGTATGTGGACGAACACTCTCCCCTCTCGTTGCTATGCCATCACCATGATCTTGCGTGTGCGTAGGAATTTTTTTGAAATTACTACGTTCCCCAACAGTAGTTTCTCCGTTCTGACCCAGTCACAGCCATGTACACGAGCCCTGGCCGTACGTATGCGCGAGTAGGCGTTCGAGACCCCGCCCATATGTATGTATGTGGCCGTATTTACTTTCTTGCACCCTGGCCGCTGTACGTACGTGTACATGCTACGTGCGCGCCTCTACTACCACACGTGCGCGCCTCTACTACCACACGTGCCCTTCCTTACACGGCCACGGTTCATCGCTGCAGCCTGCAGATAGACCGATCGACCAGTATGTACGCACACGTTCGCGACCAGAATGAGAACGCTATGTGCGCTTCGACCGGGTAGTACCGATTACTCAAACTCGGTGAGACCGATTTTGGTAATGGACATACACCGAGAGATTACAATCCCATCTCGGTGTGATCGAGATCCCTATCGGTGAAACCGATTTGCCTAGGGTTTGTGGCAGTGGCTATGACATCTGAAACTCGGTGGCGCCGGATAGAAAGAATCGGTGGGGCCGATTTTGACTTTTGGTTTAGGTCATATGTGGATGTGGGAAGGTAGTTGAGGGTTTTGGAGCATATCACTAAGCACTTTGAGCAAGCAAGCCATTAAGCAACACCTCATCCCCTCTTGATAGTATTGGCTTTTCCTATAGACTCAATGTGATCTTGGATCACTAAAATAGAAAATGTAGAGTCTTGATCTTGAAGCTTGAGCCAATCCTTTGTCCTTAGCATCTTGAAGGGGTTCCACATCCTCTTGTCCATGCCACTCCATTGTTGAACTTCTCTGAAACATACTAGGTAAAAGTGTTAGTCCAACAAGAGATATGTTGACATTAATTACCAAAACCACCCAGGGAGCACTTGTGCTTTTAGGCATGAATATAACATTGATTTAAGCCTCCCCCAAGCTTGAGCGATGCTTTCTCCTTCACGAGGCCAAAAATTATATATATATTTGCGATCACGATGAACAAGATGCATAGGATAAAACTTCTGGTGAAATTCCAATTTCAATCGTTTATAGTCCCAAGATCCCGTATCATCACATAGCCTGTACCATGTCAATGTGTCTCCCTCCAAAGATAAAGGGAAAACCTTCCTCTTAATAACATCATCGGGTATACCTGCAAGCTTAAATAATCCACAAACTTCATCCACATTGATTAGGTGTAAATCGGGATGCATTGTTCCATCTCCTGCAAAAGGATTAGCTAGCAGTTTCTCTAACATACCCGAAGGAATTTCAAAGCAAACATTTTCAGAAGGTTCAGTAGGTTGAGGAGCAACTCTTTGCTCTTCTGGACGGGGTGAAGATACCCCAAACAAGCCCCTCAAAGGATTACCTTCCATAGTAACAAGTGACAGTAAATTTCAGCACACTATATAAATTTTTCCTTACCAAGTTCCACTCACCAAAGGCGCTTCACTCCCGGGAAACAGCGCCAGAAAAGAGTCTTGATGACCCACAAGTATAGGGGATCTATCGTAGTCCTTTCGATAAGTAAGAGTGTCGAACCCAACGAGGAGCAGAAGGAAATGACAAGCGGTTTTCAGTAAGGTATTCTCTGCAAGCACTGAAATTATCGGTAACAGATAGTTTTGTGATAAGGTAAATGGTAATGAGCAACAAGTAATAAAAGTAAATAAGGTGCAGCAAGGTGGCCCAATCCTTTTTGTAGCAAAGGACAAGCCTGGACAATTTCTTATATAAAGGAAAACGCTCCCGAGGACACATGGGAATTATCATCAAGCTAGTTTTCATCATGTTCATATGATTCGCGTTTGGTACTTTGATAATTTGATATGTGGGTGGACCGGTGCTTGGGTGCTTCCCTTACTTGTGTTGGAAATATGCCCTAGAGGCAATAATAAAAAGGTTATTATTATATTTCCTTGTTCATGATAATTGTCTATTTTTCATGCTATAATTGTGTTATCCGGAAACCGTAATACATGTGTGAATACATAGACCACAACATGTCCCTACTGAGCCTCTAGTTGACTAGATCGTTGATCAATAGATGGTTATGGTTTCCTAACCATGGACATAGGATGTCATTGATAACGGGATCACATCATTAGGATAATGATGTGATGGACAAGACCCAATCTTAAGCATAGCATAAGATCATGTAATTCGTCTGCTAAAGCTTTTCTAATGTCAAGTATCCTTTCCTTTGACCATGCGATTGTGCAACTCCCGGATACCGTAAGGGTACTTTGGGTGTGCCAAACGTCACAACGTAACTGGGTGTCTATAAAGGTACACTACGGGTATACCCGAAAGTATCTGTTGGGTTGGCACGAATCAAGACTGGGATATGTCACTCCGTATGACAGAGAGGTATCTCTGGGCCCACTCGGTAGGACATCATCATAATGAGCTCAATGTGATCAAGGAGTTGTTCACGGGATGATGTGTTACGGGAACGAGTAAAGAGACTTGCCATAACGAGATTGAACAAGGTATTGGTATACCGATGATCGAATCTCGGGCAAGTATCGTACCGATAGACAAAGGGAATTGTATACGGGATTGATTGAATCCTCGACATCGTGGTTCATCCGATGAGATTATCATGGAGCATGTGGGAGCCAACATGGGTATCCAGATCCCACTGTTGATTATTGATCGGAGAGTTGTCTCGGTCATCCCTACGTGTCTCCCGAACCCGTAGGGTCTACACACTTAAGGTTCGGTGACGCTAGAGTTATAGAGATATTATTATGCGGTTAACCGAAAGTTGTTCGGAGTCCCGGATGAGATACCGGACGTCACGTGGAGTTCCGGAATGGTCCGGAGGTAAAGATTTATATATAGGAAGTCCAGTTTCAGCCACCGGGAGAGTTTCGGGGGTCACCAGTATTGTATCGGGACCACTGGAAGGGTCCCGGGGGTTCACCGGGTGGCGCCACCTATCCCGGAGGGCCCCATGGGATGGCGTGGGAACCAGCCCCGGGTGGGCTGGTGCACCCCAACCAAGGGCCCAAGGCGCCTAGGGTTGGAAACCCGAGGGGCATGCGCCCCCTGGTTGGAAACCCTAAGGAGGTCGTTGCCCCCTGAGGGGCCGCTGCCCCGGGGGCCGCCGCCTCCCCCCTCTAGATGGGATCTGAAAGGGGGCATGCGCCCCCTAGCCCCTATATATAGTGGAGGGGAGGGAGGGCAGCCGCACCCTAAGCCCTGGCACCTCCCTCTCCCTCCCGTGACACCTCTTCCTCCTCCAGTAGCGCTTGGCGAAGCCCTGCTGAAATCCCGCTACTTCCACCACCATGCCGCCGTGCTGCTGGATCTCCATCAACTTCTCCTTCCCCCTTGCTGGATCAATAAGTAGGAGACGTCTCTGCTCCGTACGTGTGTATAACGCGGAGGTGCTGTCCGTTCAGCGCTAGGATCATCGGTGATTTGGATCACGCCGAGCACGACTCCATCAACCCCGTTCTCTTGAACGCTTCTGCTCGCGATCTACAAGGGTATGTAGATGCACTCCTCTCTCTATCGTTGCTAGATGACTCCATAGATTGATCTTGGTGATGTGTAGAAAATTTTAAATTTCTGCTATGATCCCCAACAGTGGCGTCATGAGCTAGGTCTATGTGTAGTTTCTATGCACGAGTAGAACACAAGTTGTTATGGGCGTCGATTTTGTCAATTTACTTGTCGTTACTAGTCTTATCTTGATTTGGCGGCATCGTGGGATGAAGCGGCCCAGACCGACCTTACACGTACGCTTACGTGAGACAGGTTCCACCGACTGACATGCACTAGTTGCATAAGGTGGCTAGCGGGTGTCTGTCTCTCCCACTTTAGTCAGATCGGATTCGATGAAAAGGGCCCTTATAAAGGGTAAATGGAAATTGGCATATCACGTTGTGGTTTTGGTGTAGGTAAGAAACGTTCTTGCTAAGAAACCTATAGCAGCCACGTAAAAAAATTTGCAACAACAATTAGAGGACGTCTAACTTGTTTTTGCAGCATATGCCGTGTGATGTGATATGGCCAAAAGGATGTGATGAATGATATATGTGATGTATGAGATTGATCATGTTCTTGTAATAGGAATCACGACTTGCATGTCGATGAGTATGACAACCGGCAGGAGCCATAGGAGTTGTCTTAATTTATTTATGACTTGCGTCTCAACATAAACGTCATGTAATTACTTTACTTTATTGCTAAACCGTTAGCCATAGTAGTAGAAGTAATAGTTGACGAGACAACTTCATGAAGACACGATGACAAGGATCATGATGATGGAGATCATGGTGTCAAGCCGGTGACGATGATGATCATGGCGCCCCGAAGATGGAGATCAAAAGGAGCAAAATGATATTGGCCATATCATGTCACTATTTGATTGCATGTGATGTATATCATGTTTTTACATCTTATTTGCTTAGAACGACGGTAGCATAAATGTTGGGGAACGTAGTAATTTCAAAAAAATTCCTACGCACACACAAGATCATGGTGATGCATAGCAACAAGAGGGGAGAGTGTTGTCCACGTACCCTCGTAGACCGAAAGGGGAAGCGTTATGACAACGCGGTTGATGTAGTCGTACGTCTTCACGGCCCGACCGATCAAGCACCGAAACTACGGCACCTCTGAGTTCTAGCACACGTTCATCTTGATGAAGATCCCCGGACTCCGATCCAGCAGAATGTCGGGGAAGAGTTCCGTCAACACGACGGCGTGATGACGATCTTGATGTTCTACCGTCGCAGGGCTTCGCCTAAGCACCGCTACAATATTATCGAGGATTATGGTGGAGGGGGGCACCGCACACGGCGAAGAGATCAATGATTAATTGTTGTGTCTATGAGGCAAGGGGCGCACCAGGAGGAGTCCTACTCCTACCGGGAGTAGGACTCCCCCCCTTTTCCATGTTGGACTAGAACTTGGGGGGAAGGGGAGAGAGAGGGGAAAGGAAAGGGGGGCGGGCGTTGCCCCCCCCCTCCTTGTCCAATTCGGACTTGGGGGGAGGGGCGCGCGGCTGCCCCTTGGTCTCCTTTCCTCTTCCTCCACTAGGCCCATTAAGGCCCATTAGGTTACCGGGGGGTTCCGGTAACCTCCCGGTACTCCCGTAAAATGCCGATTTCACCCGGAACACTTCCGATGTCCAAACATAGGCTTCCAATATATCAATCTTCATTTCTCGACCATTTCGAGACTCCTCGTCATGTCCGTGATCACATCCGGGACTCCGAAAAACCTTCGATACATCAAAACATATAAACTCATAATGAAACTGTCATCGTAACGTTAAGCGTGCGGACACTACGGGTTCGAGAACAATGTAGACATGACCGAGACACGTCTCCGGTCGATAACCAATAGTGGAACCTGGATGCTCAGATTGGCTCCCACATATTCTACGAAGATCTTTATCAGTCAGACCGCATAACAACATACGTTGTTCCCTTTGTCATCGGTATGTTACTTGCCCGAGATTCGATCGTTGGAATGTTAATACCTAGTTCAATTTCATTACCGGCAAGTCTCTTTACTCGTTCCGTAATACATCATCCTGCAAGCAACTCATTAGTTGCAATGCTTGCAAGGCTTAAGTGATGTGCATCACCGAGTGGGCCCAGAGATACCTCTCCGACAATCGGAGTGACAAATCCTAATCTCGAAATACGCCAACTCAACATGTACCTTTGGAGACACCTGTAGAGCACCTTTATAATCACCCAGTTACGTTGTGACGTTTGGTAGCACACAAAGTGTTCCTTCGGTAAACGGGAGTTGCATAATCTCATAGTCATAGGAACATGTATAAGTCATGAAGAAAGCAATAGCAACATACTAAACGATCGTGTGCTAAGCTAACGGAATGGGTCATGTCAATCACATCATTCTCCCAATGATGTGATCCCGTTAATCAAATGACAACACATGTCTATGGCTCGGAAACATAACCATCTTTGATTAACAAGCTAGTCAAGTATAGGCATACTAGTGACACTCTGTTTGTCTATGTATTCACACATGTATTATGTTTCCGGTTAATACAATTCTAGCATGAATAATAAACATTTATCATGATATAAGGAAATAAATAATAACTTTATTATTGCCTCTAGGGCATATTTCCTTCAGTCTCCCACTTGCACTAGAGTGAATAATCTAGATTACACAATAATGATTCTAACACCCATGGAGCTTTGGTGTTGATCATGTTTTGCTCGTGGAAGAGGCTTAGTCAACGGGTCTGCTACATTCAGATCCGTATGTATCTTGCAAATTTCTATGTCTCCCACTTGGACTAAATCCCGAATGGAATTGAAGTGTCTCTTGATGTGCTTGGTTCTCTTGTGAAATTTGGATTCCTTTGCCAAGGCAATTGCACCAGTATTGTCACAAAAGATTTTCATTGGACCCGATGCACTAGGTATGACACCTAGATCGGATATGAACTCCTTCACCCAGACTCCTTCATTTGTTGCTTTCGAAGCAGCTATGTACTCCGCTTCACATGTAGATCCCGCCACGATGCTTTGTTTAGAACTGCACCATCTGACAGCTCCACTGTTCAATGTAAACACGTATCCGGTTTGCGATTTAGAATCGTCCGGATCAGTGTCAAAGCTTGCATCAACGTAACCATTTACGATGAGCTCTTTGTCACCTCCATATACAAGAAACATATCCTTAGTCCTTTTCAGGTATTTCAGGATGTTCTTGACCGCTGTCCAGTGATCCACTCCTGGATTACTTTGGCACCTCCCTGCTAGACTTATAGCTAGGCACACATCAGGTCTGGTACATAGCATTGCATACATGATAGAGCCTATGGCTGAAGCATAGGGAACATCTTTCATCTTCTCTCTATCTTCTGCAGTGGTCGGGTATTGAGTCTTACTCAACTTCACACCTTGTAACACACGCAATAACCCTTTCTTTGCCTGTTCCATTTTGAACTTCTTCAAAACTTTGTCAAGGTATGTGCTTTGTGAAAGTCCAATTAAGCGTCTTGATCTATCTCTATAGATCTTAATGCCCAATATGTAAGCAGCTTCACCGAGGTCTTTCATTGAAAAACTCTTATTCAAGTATCCCTTTATGCTATCCAAAAATTCTATATCATTTCCAATCAGCAATATGTCATCCACATATAATATCAGAAATGCTACAGAGCTCCCACTCACTTTCTTGTAAATACAGGCTTCTCCAAAAGTCTGTATAAAACCAAATGCTTTGATCACACTATCAAAGCGTTTATTCCAACTCCGAGAGGCTTGCACCAGTCCAAAAATGGATTGCTGGAGCTTGCACACTTTGTTAGCTCCCTTTGGATCGACAAAACCTTCCGGTTGCATCATATACAACTCTGTTTCAAGAAACCCGTTCAGGAATGCAGTTTTGACATCCATCTGCCATATTTCATAATCATAAAATGCAGCAATCGCTAACATGATTCGGACAGACTTAAGCATCGCTACGGGTGAGAAGGTCTCATCGTAGTCAATCCCTTGAACTTGTCGAAAACCTTTTGCGACAAGTCGAGTTTTGTAGACAGTAACATTACCGTCAGCGTCAGTCTTCTTCTTGAAGATCCATTTATTCTCAATTGCTTGCCGATCATCGGGCAAGTTAACCAAAGTCCACACTTTGTTCTCATACATGGATCCCATCTCAGATTTCATGGCCTCAAGCCATTTTGCGGAATCTGGGCTCACCATCGCTTCTTCATATTTCGTAGGTTCATCATGGTCTAGTAACATGACTTCCAGAATAGGATTGCCATACCACTCTGGTGTGGATCTTACTCTGGTTGATCTACGAGGTTCAGTAATTACTTGATCTGAATTTTCATGATCAGCATCATTAAGTTCCTCACTAATTGGTGTAGGTGTCGCAGAAACTGGTTTATGTGATGAATTACTTTCCAATAAGGGAGCAGGTACAGTTACCTCGTCAAGTTCTACTTTCCTCCCACTCACTTCTTTCGAGAGAAACTCCTTCTTTAGAAAGGATCCATTCTTAGCAACGAATGTCTTGCCTTCGGATCTGTGATAGAAGGTGTACCCAACAGTTTCCTTTGGGTATCCTATGAAGACACATTTCTCCGATTTGGGTTCGAGCTATCAGGGTGAAGCTTTTTCACATAAGCATTGCAGCCCCAAACTTTCAGAAACGACAACTTTGGTTTCTTGCCAAACCACAGTTCATAAGGCATTGTCTCAACGGATTTTGATGGTGCCCTATTTGACGTGAATGCGGCCGTCTCTAAAGCATAACCCTAAAATGATAGCGGTAAATCAGTAAGAGACATCATAGATCATACCATATCAAGTAAAGTATGATTACGATGTTTGGACACACCATTACGCTGTGGTGTTCCGGGTGGCGTGAGTTGCGAAACTATTCCGCATTGTTTCAAATGTAGACCAAACTCGTAACTCAAATATTCTCCTCCACGATCAGATCGTAGAAACTTTATTTTCTTGTTACGATGATTTTCAACTTACTCTCAAAATCTTTGAACTTTTCAAATGTTTCAGACTTATGTTTCATTAAGTAGATATACCCATATCTGCTTAAATCATCTGTGAAGGTGAGAAAATAACGATATCTGCCACGAGCCTCAACATTCATCGGACCACATACATCTGTATGTATGATTTCCAACAAATCTGTTGCTCTCTCCATAGTACCGGAGAACGGTGTTTTAGTCATCTTGCCGATGAGGCACGGTTCGCAAGTACCAAGTGATTCATAATCAAGTGGTTCCAAAAGTCCATCATTATGGAGTTTCTTCATGCGCTTTACACCGATATGAACTAAACGGCAGTGCCACAAATAAGTTGCACTATCATTATCAACTCTGCATCTTTTGGCTTCAACATTATGAATATGTGTATCACTACTATCGAGATTCATCAAAAATAGACCAATCTTCAAGGGTTCATGACCATAAAAGATATTACTCATATAAATAGAACAACCATTATTCTCTGATTTAAATGAATAACCGTCTCGCATCAAACAAGATCCAGATATAATGTTCATGCTCAACGCTGGCACCAAATAACAATTATTTAGGTCTAAAACTAATCCCGAAGGTAGAGGTAGAGGTAGCGTGCCGACCGCGATCACATCGACTTTGGAACCATTTCCCACGCGCATCGTCACCTCGTCCTTCGCCAGTGTTCGCTTAATCCGTAGTCCCTATTTCGAGTTTCAAATATTAGCAACAGAACCAGTATTAAATACCCAGGTGCTACTGCGAGCTCTAGTAAGGTACACATCAATAACATGTATATCACATATACCTTTGTTCACCTTGCCATCCTTCTTATCCGCCAAATACTTGGGGCAGTTCTGCTTCCAGTGACCAGTCTGCTTGCAGTAGAAACACTCAGTTTCAGGCTTAGGTCCAGACTTGGGTTTCTTCTCCTGAGCAGCAACTTGCTTGCTGTTCTTCTTGAAGTTCCCCTTCTTCTTCCCTTTGCCCTTTTTCTTGAAACTAGTGGTCTTGTTGACCATCAACAATTGATGCTCCTTTTTGATTTCTACCTCCGCAACCTTTAGCATTGCGAAGAGCTCGGGAATCGTCTTTTCCATCCCTTGCATATTATAGTTCATCACGAAGCTCTTGTAGCTTGGTGGAAGTGATTGGAGAATTCTGTCAATGATGCTATCATCCGGAAGATTAACTCCCAGCTGAATCAAGTGATTATTATACCCAGACATCTTGAGTATATGCTCATTGACAGAACTGTTCTCCTCCATCTTGCAGCTATAGAACTTATTGGAGACTTCATATCTATCAATCCAGGCATTTGCTTGAAATATTAACTTCAACTCCTGGAACATCTCATATGCTCCATGACGTTCAAAACGTCGTCGAAGACCCGGTTCTAAGCCGTAAAGCATGGCACACTGAACTATTGAGTAGTCATCAGCTTTGCTCTGCCAGACGTTCATAACATCTGGTGTTGCAATGAGGACGTTATTCTTCTGTGCAGCAATGAGGATAATCCTCAAGTTATGGACCCAGTCCGTGTAATTGCTAACTTTTCTTTCTCAAGGAACGCTTTAAAATTCAACGGAACAACAACACGAGCCATCTATCTACAATCAAACATAGACAAGCAAAATACTATCAGGTACTAAGTTCATGATAAATTTAAGTTCAATTAATCATATTACTTAAGAACTCCCACTTAGAAAGACATCCCTCTAATCCTCTAAGTGATCACGTGATCCAAATCAACTAAACCATAACCGGTCATCACGTGAAATGGAGTAGTTTTCAATGGTGAACATCACTATGTTGATCATATCTACTATATGATTCACGCTCGACCTTTCGGTCTCAGTGTTCCGAGGCAATATCTGCATATGCTAGGGTCGTCAAGTTTAACCTGAGTATTCTGCGTGTGCAAAACTGGCTTGCACCTGTTGTAGATGGACGTAGAGCTTATCACACCTGATCATCACATGGTGTCTGGGCATGACGAACTTTTGCAACGGTGCATACTCAGGGAGAACACTTTTATCTTGAAATTTAGTGAGAGATCATCTTATAAAGCTACCGTCAATCAAAGCAAGATAAGATGCATAAAAGATAAACATCACATGCAATCAATATAAGTGATATGATATGGCCATCATCATCTTGTGCTTGTGATCCCCATCTCCGAAGCACCGTCATGATCACCATCGTCACCGGCGCGACACCTTGATCTCCATCATAGCATCGTTGTCGTCTCGCCAATCTTATGCTTCTACGACTATCGCTACCGCTTAGTAAATAAAGTAAAGCATTACATGGCGATTGCATTGCATACAATAAAGCAACAACCATATGGCTCCTGCCAGTTGCCGATAACTCGGTTACAAAACATGATCATCTCATACAATAAAATATAGCATCACGTCTTGACCATATCACATCACAACATGCCCTGCAAAAACAAGTTACACGTCCTCTACTTTGTTGTTGCAAGTTTTACGTGGCTGCTACGGGCTTAGCAAGAACCGTTCTTACCTACGCATCAAAACCACAACGATAGTTTGTCAAGTTGGTACTGTTTTAACCTTCGCAAGGACCGGGCGTAGCCACACTCGGTTCAACTAAAGTTGGAGAAACTGAGACCCGCCAGCCACCTGTGTGCAAAGCACGTCGGTAGAACCCGTCTCGCGTAAGCGTACGCGTAATGTCGGTCCGGGCCGCTTCATCCAACAATACCGCCGAACCAAAGTATGACATGCTGGTAAGCAATATGACTTGTGTCCACAACTTACTTGTGTTCTACTCGTGCATATAACATCAACGCATAAAACCAGGCTCTGATACCACTGCTGGGGAACGTAGTAATTTCAAAAAACTTCCTACGCACACGCAAGATCATGGTGATGCATAGCAACGAGAGGGGAGAGTGTTGTCCACGTACCCTCGTAGACCAAAAGCGGAAGCGTTATGACAAGGCGGTTGATGTAGTTGTACGTCTTCATGGCCCGACCGATAAAGCACCGTAACTACGGCACCTCCGAGTTCTAGCACACGTTCAGCTCGATGGCGATCCCCGGACTCCGATCCAGCAGAATGTCAGGGAAGAGTTCCGTCAGCATGACGGCGTGATGACGATCTTGATGTTCTACCGTCGCAGGACTTCGCCTAAGCACCGCTAAAATATTATCGAGGATTATGGTGGAGGGGGGCACCGCACACGGCTAAGAGATCAATGATTAATTGTTGTGTCTATGGGGTGCCCCCTGCCCCCGTATATAAAGGAGCAAGGGGGAGGAGGTGCGGCCAGGCAAGGGGCGCGCCAGGAGGAGTCCTACTCCTACCGGGAGTAGCACCCCCCCCCCTTTTCCATGTTGGACTAGGACTTGGGGGGAAGGAGAGAGAGAGGGGAAAGGAAAGGGGGTGGCGCCGCCCCCCCTCCTTGTCCAATTCGGACTTGGGGGGGAGGGGCGCGCGGCTGCCCCTTGGCCTCCTCTCCTCTTCCTCCACTAGGCCCATTAAGGCCCATTAGGTTACCGGGGGGTTCCGGTAACCTCCCGGTACTCCGGTAAAATGCCGATTTCACCCGGAACACTTCCGATGTCCAAACATAGGCTTCCAATATATCAATCTTCATGTCTCGACCATTTCGGGACTCCTCGTCATGTTCGTGATCACATCCATGACTCTGAACAACCTTCAGTACATCAAAAAATATAAACTCATAATGAAACTGTCATCGTAACGTTAAGCGTGCGGACCCTACGGGTTCGAGAACAATCTAGACATGACCAAGACACGTCTCCGGTCAATAACTAATAGCGGAACCTGGATGCTCATATTGGCTCCCACATATTCTACGAAGATCTTTATCGGTCAGACCGCATAACAGCATACGTTGTTCCCTTTGTCATCGGTATGTTACTTGCCCGAGATTCGATCGTCGGTATCTTAATACCTAGTTCAATCTCGTTATCGGCAAGTCTCTTTACTCGTTCTGTAATACATCATCCCGCAACAAACTCATTAGTTGCAATACTTGCAAGGCTTAAGAGATGTGCATTACCGAGTGGGCCCAGAGATACCTCTCCGACAATCGGAGTGACAAATCCTAATCTCGAAATACGCCAATTCAACATGTACCTTTGGAGACACCTGTAGAGCACCTTTATAATCACCAAGTTACGTTGTGACGTTTGGTAGCACACAAAGTGTTCCTCCGGTAAACGGGAGTTGAATAATCTCATAGTCATAGGAACATGTATAAGTCATGAAGAAAGCAATAGCAACATACTAAATGATCGTGTGCTAAGCTAACGGAATGGGTCATGTCAATCACATCATTCTCCAAATGATGTGATCCCGTTAATCAAATGACAACACATGTCTATGGCTAGGAAACATAACCATCTTTGATTAACAAGCTAGTCAAGTAGAGGCGTACTAGTGACACTCTGTTTGTCTATGTATTCACACATGTATTATGTTTCCGGTTAATACAATTCTAGCATGAATAATAAACATTTATCATGATATAAGGAAATAAATAATAACTTTATTATTGCCTCTAGGGCATATTTCCTTCAATAAATAAGATGATCCCTCATTAAAATATCAAGAATTGTGTTCCCCCTAACTGTGCACCATTGCTAAGGTCCATTGTTCCGAAGCACCACGTGATGATCGGGTGTGATAGGTTCTAACATTCGCATACAACAGGTGTAAGCCAGATTTACACACGCAATACACTTAGGTTGACTTGACGAGCCTAGCATGTACAGACTTGGCCTCGGAACACGGAAGACCGAAAGGTCGAACATGAGTCATATAGAAGATACGATCAACATGAAGATGTCCACCAATGATGACTAGCCCGTCTCACGTGATGATCGAACATGGCCTAGTTGACTCGGATCATGTATCACTTAGATGACTAGAGGGATGTCTATCTGAGTGGGAGTTCGTTAAATAATTTGATTAGATGAACTTAATTATCATGAACATAGTCTAAAACTTTGCAATATGTCTTGTAGATCAAATGGCCCACGGTAATGTTGCCCTCAACTTCAACGCGTTCCTAGAGAAAACCAAGCTGAAAGACGATGGCAGCAACTACACGGACTGGGTCCATAACCTGAGGATTATCCTCATAGCTGCCAAGAAAGCATATGCCCTTGATGCACCACTAGGTGAAGCACCTGTTTTCGCAGCAACTCAAGACGTTATGAACGCCTGGCAGTCACGTAGTGATGATTACTCCCTGGTTCAGTGCGGCATGCTTTACAGCTTAGAACCGGGGTTCCAAAAGCATTTTGAGCAACACGGAGCATATGAGATGTTCCAAGAGCTGAAAATGGTTTTACAAGCTCATGCCTGTGTCGAGAGATATGAAGTCTCCGACAAGTTCTACAGTTGTAAGATGGAGGAGAATAGTTCTGTCAGCGAGCACATACTCAAAATGTCTGGGTTGCACAACCGCTTATCTCAGCTGGGAGTTAATCTCCCGGATGATGCGGTTGTTGACAAAATCCTTCAGCCGCTCCCACCTAGCTACAAGAGCTTTGTGATGAACTTCAATATGCAGGGGATGGAAAAGACCATTCCTGAGGTATATTCAATGCTGAAATCAGCGGAGGTGGAGATCAAAAAGGAACATCAAGTGTTGATGGTGAGTAAAACCACTAAGTTCAAGAAAGGCAAGGGTAAGAAGAACTTCAAGAAGGAAGGCAAGGGAGTTGCCGCACCCGGTAAGCCAGTTGCCGGGAAGAAGCCAAAGCATGGACCCAAGCCTGAGACTGAGTGCTTTTATTGCAAGGGAAACAGTAACTGGAAGCGGAACTGCCCCAAGTACTTAGCGAATAAGAAGGCTGGCAATACCAAAGGTATATGTGATATACATGTTATTGATGTGTACCTAACCAGCGCTCGTAGTACCTCCTGGGTATTTGATACTGGTGCAGTTGCTCATATTTGTAACTCAAAACAGGAGCTGTGGAATAAGCGGAGACTGGCGAAGGACAAGGTGACGATGCACGTCGGGAATGGTTCCAAGGTCGATGTGATCGCCGTCGGCACGCTACTTCTACATTTACCTACGGGATTAGTTTTAAACCTCAATAATTGTTATTTAGTACTAGCTTTCAGCATGAACATTGTATCTGGATCTCGTTTAATGCGAGATGGCTACTCATTTAAATCTGAGAATAATAGTTGTTCTATTTATATAAGAGACATGTTTTATGGTCATGCCCCGCTGGTCAATGGTTTATTCTTATTGAATCTCGAACGTGATGAAACACATATTCACAGGTGAATGCCAAAAGATGTAAGGTTGATAATGATAGTCCCACATACTTGTGGCACTGCCACCTTGGTCACATTGGTGTCAAACGCATGAAGAAACTCCATGCAGATGGACTTTTGGAGTCTCTTGATTATGAATCATTTGACACGTGTGAACCATACCTCATGGGCAAAATGACCAAGACTCTGTTCTCCTGAACAATGGAGCGAGCAACCAACTTATTGGAAATCATACATACTGATGTGTGCGGTCCAATGAGCGTTGAGGCTCGTGGTGGTTATCGTTATGTTCTCACCCTCACTGATGACTTAAGTAGATATGGGTATGTCTACTTAATGAAACACAAGTCTGAGACCTTTGAAAAGTTCAAGGAATTTCAGAGTGAGGTTGAGAATCAACGTGACAGGAAAATCAAGTTCTTACGATCAGATCGTGGGGGAGAATATTTGAGTCACGAATTTGGCACGCACTTAAGGAAATGTGGAATTGTTTCACAACTCACGCCTCCTGGAACACCTCAGCGTAATGGTGTGTCCGAACGTCGTAATCGCACTCTATTGGATATGGTGCGATCTATGATGTCTCTTATCGATCTACCGCTATCATTTTGGGGTTATGCTATAGAGAATGCCACATTCACTTTAAATAAGGCTCCGTCGAAATCCGTTGAGACGACACCGTATGAATTGTGGTTTGGGAAGAAACCTAAGTTGTCGTTTCTGAAAGTTTGGGGATGCGATGCTTATGTCAAGAAACTTCAACCTGAAAAGCTCGAACCCAAATCGGAAAAATGCGTCTTCATAGGATACCCTAAGGAAACTATTGGGTATACCTTCTACCTCAGATCTGAAGGCAAGATCTTTGTTGCCAAGAATGGATCCTTTCTAGATAAAGAGTTTCTCTCGAAAGAAGTAAGTGGGAGGAAAGTAGAACTTGATGAAGTATTGCCTCTTGAACCGGAGAGTAGCGCAGCTCAAGAAAATGTTTCTGTGGTGCCTACACCGACTAGAGTGGAAGTTAATGATGATGATCATGAAACTTCAGATCAAGTTGCTACTGAACTTCGTAGGTCCACAAGGACATGTTCCGCACCAGAGTGGTATGGCAACCCTGTCCTAGAAATCATGTTGTTAGACAATGGTGAACCTTCGAACTATGAAGAAGTGATGGCGGGCCCCGATTCCAACAAATGGCTTGAAGCCATGAAATCCGAGATAGGATCCATGTATGAAAACGAAGTATGGACTTTGGCAGACTTGCCTGATGATCGGCGAGCCATAGAAAATAAATGTATCTTTAAGAAGAACACAGATGCGGATGGTAATGTAACCATCTATAAGGCTCAGCTTGTCGCTAAGAGTTATCGAAAAGTTCAAGGGGTTGACTATGATGAGACCTTCTCACCCGTAGCGAAGCTGAAGTCTGTCCGAATTATGTTAGCAATTGCCGCATTCTATGATTATGAGATATGTTAAATGGACGTCAAAACGACATTCCTTAATGGTTTCCTTAAGGAAGAATTGTATATGATGCAGCCGGAAGGTTTTGTCGATCCTAAGAATGCTGACAAGGTATGCAAGCTCCAACGCTCGATCTATGGGCTGGTGCAAGCATCTCGGAGTTGGAACATTTGTTTTGATGAGATGATCAAAGCATTTGGGTTTACGCAGATTTATGGAGAGGCCTGTGTTTACAAGAAAGTGAGTGGGAGCTCTGTAGCATTTCTCATATTATATGTGGATGACATACTATTGATGGGAAATGATATAGAACTCTTGGAAAGCATAAAGGCCTACTTGAATAAGTGTTTTTCAATGAAGGACCTTGGAGAAGCTGCTTACATATTAGGCATCAAGATCTATAGAGATAGATCGAGACGCCTCATTGGTCTTTCACAAAGCATGTACCTTGACAAGATATTGAAGAAGTTCAATATGGATCAGTCCAAGAAGGGGTTCTTGCTTGTATTGCAAGGTGTGAGATTGAGCACGGCTCAATGCCTGACCACGGAAGAAGATAGGGAAAAGATGAGTGTCATCCCCTATGCCTCGGCCATAGGGTCTATTATGTATGCCATGTTGTGTACCATACCTGATGTAAACCTTGCGTAAGTTTGGTGGGAAGGTACCAAAGTAACCCCGACATGGAACACTGGACAACGGTCAAGAATATCCTGAAGTACCTGAAAAGGACTAAGGATATGTTTCTCATTTATGGAGGTGACGAAGAGCTCGTCATAAAGGGTTATGTTGATGCTAGCTTCGACACAGATCTGGATGACTCCAAGTCACAAACCGGATACGTGTATATTTTGAATGGTGGGACAGTCAGCTGGTGCAGTTGCAAGCAAAGCGTCGTGGCGGGATCTACATGTGAAGCGGACTACATGGCAGCCTCCGAGGCAGCACATGAAGCAATCCGGATGAAGGAGTTCATTACCGACCTAGGAGTTATTAGCAATGCGTCGGGCCTGATGACTCTCTTCTCTGACAACACTGGAGCTATTACCCTTGCCAAGGAGCCCAGGTTTCACAAGAAGACAAGGCATATCAAGCGTCGCTTCAACTCCATTTGTGAAAATGTTCAGGATGGAGACATAGAGATTTGTAAAGTGCATACGAACCTGAATGTCGTAGATCCGTTGACTAAACCTCTTCCGCGTGCAAAGCATGATCAACACCAGAACTCTATGGGTGTTTGATTCATCACAATGTAACTAGGTTATTGACTCTAGTGCAAGTGGGAGACTGTTGGAAATATGCCCTAGAGGCAATAATAAAAAGGTTATTATTATATTTCCTTGTTCATGATAATTGTCTATTGTTCATGCTATAATTGTGTTATCCGGAAATCGTAATACATGTGTGTATACATAGACCACAACATGTCCCTAGTGAGCCTCTAGTGGACTAGCTCGTTGATCAATAGATGGTTACAGTTTCCTAACCATGGACATATGATGTCATTGATAACGGGATCACATCATTAGGATAATGATGTGATGGACAAGACCCAATCCTAAGCATAGCACAAGATCGTGTAATTCGTCTGCTAAAGCTTTTCTAATGTCAAGTATCCTTTCCTTAGACCATGAGATTGTGCAACTCCCGGATACCATAAGGGTACTTTGGGTGGGCCAAACGTCACAACATAACTGGGTGGCTATTGTCAGGACCCCGACTCGATGTCACATCGATCTAGCCGGTAACACCTCATATCACTTTGCGGCCTCACGCACGGTATCCCCACGGGTGTCGCCTTACCTTTGCCCGGGACCGTTTGCGCCTTTTGGCTCACGTATATGATAGTGTCGCTAGCATCCATATGATAAAGAGCCCGGGCTGACATGACTAGTCGTAAACCCAAAGTGGCACAGACTTACAGGGACAGGCATCCATGACCCAGCTTCGAACGTGTCGGTCATCAGCAAGTGGGTCCGGGCTGTAGCACTGGGCTAGCAGGACTCCGGTAAACCGGGCTGTAGCGGGCTAACAGGACTCCGGTACTCAAAGCGTGACATTTCCCCGAAGGGACAGACACAGGAACGAAGAAGGACACATGCCGGCCAGCCTAAGTGTTCCAGAGCAGTAGCAAGCTACCATGGCTCAGCGGTAACACTAGGAGACATTTCCCGGTAAGAGAGGCTACTAAAGATAAACAACTAGATAGTCAGATCCCACACATACCAAGCATTTCAATCATACACACAATATGCTCGATATGTGCAAATACAACGAAGCATCACAACATGACTCTACGACACAAGTACTTTATTTAAGGCTCAGGGAGCCATACATAACATACACAAAGGTACGGGTCTCACGACCCAACATACAAGTCATACAGTCATACAAACCAGCAGCGGAAGTAACTTGTCTGAGTACAGACAACTAGTAAAATAAAAGAGGCTTGGAAAGCCTAGCTATACTACGTGGTCCTTCACAAGCTCAGGGTCACCACCTGGGTCTTTAGCCTACTCGTTGATGTCAACGTCTACATAGAACCCATCAGAAGGGGTTGCAGCGTCTTCTGTAAAAATGTAGATTATAGCAACATGAGTACAAAGGTACTCAGCAAGACTTACATCAGATCCTACATACATGCATATTATCAAGAAGGGTTGGTGGAGTTATTGCAGCAAGCCAGCTTTGACTCTTGGCT
Organism: Triticum aestivum; assembly: GCF_018294505.1. Lineage (NCBI taxonomy): Eukaryota > Viridiplantae > Streptophyta > Magnoliopsida > Poales > Poaceae > Triticum > Triticum aestivum. The sequence continues at coordinate 559,491,682 of NC_057810.1, read as the reverse complement.
AGACTATCCTACGATACTTCAACTTGAAATGGTTTTGCGCACACGAGTCCACTACTCACCACTTCAATACACTACCGAGGATCCACCTCCGTCTTCCTACGGAAGAGCCATCCTCGGCACTCACACTTATCTTGAGGCTTTTAGTAGTTTCCATTTACTTGTCTATGAACTGTATAGGCAACCAAGTAGTCCTTTACCGCGGACGCGGCTATTCGAATAGATCATGTTAACCCTGCAGGGGTGTACTTCTTCATACACGCTCTCACCACTTACCGTCGTTTACACGACATGTACTCGGCAACCTTCAAGCGGAAGCCCAACGTGGGTGTCGGCCACGACCTACCTAATCACCTAAGCCTCCAGTCCAGGTTTATCGCCTATTCAGGTTCCATCCGCAGGGAGTCCGGCCGAGGTTTCCCATACGGCCCCGAACGATGTGAACAGGGTTCCCGAGATACCTAACGGGTATTCGGTACACCCGGCCACGTACCTACCGCATCACAGCCCACCCCTACGGTCAGCGCTGTCCACGGCCTCCAGTAGGCTACAAACACCAGAAACTACTTGCAACTCCTGGACGGAGAACTAGGGTGAATAAGAAGCCGAGAGGGTCCATTGGTTTCGGGCCCAATGCATGGTAGTAGCTGATTCTTAAATCACACATACAGATCTCAGTGCTTAAGGTCGGCTTCAATGAAACAACCCACCATGTACTCCTACATGGCCTCTCATCGATACCTTTACCAAATCGTGTTCACCACACCACTCTCATTACCGACATAACATTTCACTCTAGCCCATCACCCAGATGAACCAGACCTGACACGACTCTAAGCATAGCAGGCATAGCAAGGTAGGAACAACACATACATATGGCTCAATCAACTCCTACACATGCTAGTGGGTTTCATCTAGTTACTGTGGCAATGACAGGTCATGCAGAGGAAATGGGTTCAACTACCGTAGCACACAGCAGTTTGAAACGCGTTGTCTTAATGCAGTAAAAGAGAGCAGGAGCGAGAACATGGGATTGTATCGATATGATCAATGGTTGGTTGCTTGCCTGATGGTTCGATGCACGGATACGGTTCTTCGTTAGGGTAATCACGGTACTCCTCGGAGGCAGAACCTGTCGCAAAGGACATCGATACACAACATCACCAAACAATGTGCAACAATATGATGCATGCATGAAACATGGCAATATGAGTGTGTTGGGCTAATGCAGCTAAAACCAGAAGGGTTTGAACAAATTCGAATCATAGATTCAAATTTCAAACTCAAACATGGCCTTTTAAAGTGCCTTTCCTTGTTCTGCTTAAAACATCAATTTAACTTGTTTGATCATGCATGAAAATAGTACAGATGGATAGATTGGATTTTTCTGATCATTTTTCATATATAATTTGTCCAATTTGGAGTTACAGAATAAAAGTTATGAATTTTTGAAGTTTAAATAATATTCTGGAATTTCCTGATTTAATTTAAATCCAGAAATATAATTATTGCGCCAGCATGACGTCAGCATGACGTCAGTGGTCAACTGCGGCTGTCTGGGGTCAAACCTGACGTGTGGGGTCCACACGTCAGTGACAGGGGGGGTTTAACAGGGTTAAATTAATCCTAATTAGGGATTAGTGGCGCTGGGGCCCACTGGTCAGTGTCAGGGGTTAACTAACAGTGGTTAGCGCTAATCCTAATTAGCTACAGGGCTGGGCCCACCTGTCAGGGACTCAGGGGGGTCCTGCCGTGGTCAAAGTGGGTCAAACCCACCGGCGACACGACGCCGGCGAGGCCTGAGACGGCGGCGCGATGCGGGATCGCGCTACAGGGCACGGGCGAGGCCGTTCTTGGGCTCGTTGGAGAGCTCTTGCTCCCGCGCGTCGAACGGTGGTGGTGGCCGAGCCTGGGGTGGCCGGTACCGTCGACGGCGAGCTCGTGAGCGGCGGCCGGAGTTCGGGTGCGGTCGGAGTCGGCGTTGCAGGGTGTTTGGGGAGGCGTTGGTGCGTGCTGCGTGCTCCTAGTGAGGCGTGGAGCACGATAGTGTGCTCGGTTGGGCGCTACGGTGACCGTGGCCACGACGGCGACATCGCCGGCGGCGTGGAGCTCTCGGCCAAGGTGGGGCTAAGGCCTAGAGGTCGAAAGAGACCAGGGAAGAAGGGGGAAACGACTCGGGGGCTCACCGCGGTTGCAGTGGGCGTCGAAGCGGGCTCGGAGACGCGCTGGAGACGGCGAATTCGGCGGCGATGATGGTCGGAGCCCGAAGAGGGGAACGGCGACGTGGCGGCGATACAGGGCTTCCGGAGGCCCGTGAAGCGGTGGGGAGGAAGAGGGGGTTGTGGCGGAGCTTCTGAGCTAGTCGGGGGAGCGAGGGGTGGCCGGAGACGGCTGCTATGGCGAACGGCGGCGACGGTGGTGTTCGGCTGTGTGAGAGAGAGAGCGAGGGAGAGGAGGGAAGAGCCGAGGGCGAGTGAGAGAGAGCAGGGGGGAGGCGTGGCGTCGTCCAGGGGCATCGAGGCGAGGAGGGGAGGGCAGGCAGGCAGGGAGAGAGGTGGCGTGGCGCGGTGGCGCGCGCGCGCGCCGGCCACACTCCCCTCCCTCTGTCGGGACGAAGACGACAGAGGAGGGAGACGGGCTGGGCCGCCTGCTGGCTGGGCCGGCCAGCTGGCTGGGCTGCACAGGGAGGAGCCCAGGTAAGCTTCTCCCTTTTATTTTTTTTCTGTTTTCTAATTTCTGACATTTGTTTTGATTTAAATAATATATTAAATCATTTATTTAACTTATGCCAATTTTTGCAGGGGCTAGATATATTATTCCAGAGCTCCTTTATAATTGGCATAATATTTGGACATATATTAATATATATAGAAATATATTTCCAATGCAAATATTTATGCATTAATTCCAAATGCCCAAAATAAATGTCCATGAGCCACTAAAAATATTGGTTTGATTTTTATCTCTGTCCAATATTTTCAGAGAGCAACATGAGCATTTTCTTGGACCCTTTTGGAGAAATTTTTATTTGGGTCATTTTCAAAATGATTCTGAGGGTTTCACAGATCCCCATTTCAAGTTTCTGATGAAAGAGTAAACATGATGCAACACTCTAATGCATGACTAGCTAGGGTGTGACAACTCACCCCCACTCAAAAGAATCTCGCCCCGAGATTTGGGTTCCTCCGGGAAGAAGGCGGGGTACTCAAGTCGAAGACGATCCTCCCTTTCCCAAGTTGCTTCATCCTCAGAATGGTGCGACCATTGTACTTTGAGAAACTTGATGTTATGACGTCGAGTGGTACGCTCGGCCTGATCGAGGATACGAATGGGGTACTCTCGATATGTAAGATTATCTTGGAGATCAAGCGTTTCGTGGTCCACTTCACGGATAGGATCCGAGAAGCAACGCCTGAGTTGAGAAACGTGGAAGACATCGTGGACTCTGGAGAGATGCGGAGGTAGTTCCAACTGGTAGGCAACTTCTCCTCGTTTGGCGAGAATGCGAAAAGGTCCAATGTAACGAGGAGCCAATTTGCCTTTGATACCGAAACGATGGGTTCCCTTCAGAGGGGTGACCCGAAGATAAGCCTTCTCGTCAACCTCGAAAGTCATAGCCTTATGTTTTCGGTCATATTGACTCTTTTGACGAGATTGGGCTGTTTTCAACTTTTCACGAACGATGCGAACTTGTTCTTCTGCTTCCTGAATCATATCCGGGCCAAAGAATTGTCTTTCCCCGGTCTCTGACCAGTTAAGGGGTGTTCGACACCGTCGTCCATAGAGAACTTCAAAAGGGGCTTTACCCAAGCTAGATTGATAGCTGTTGTTGTAAGCGAATTCGGCAAATGGAAGGCACTTCTCCCAGTCCATTCCGAACGAGATAACAGAGGCTCGAAGCATGTCTTCTAGAATTTGGTTGACGCGTTCCACTTGACCACTCGACTGAGGGTGGAAGGCGGTGCTAAAGGAGAGACGGGTTCCCATAGCATTTTGGAAACTTTCCCAAAATCGAGAGGTGAAAAGACTTCCTCGATCCGAGTTAATTTCCAAAGGAACACCATGAAGGGACACTATTCGGGAGATGTATAAGTCTGCCAGCTGACTAGCGGTTATACTCTCACGAACAGGTAGGAAATGGGCTACTTTGGAAAGACGATCGACCACGACGAAAATAGCATTATTCCCTCTCTTGGTCCTGGGAAAACCGGTAATGAAATCCATACCAATTTTATCCCATTTCCATTCAGGAATAGCTAAGGGTTGAAGGGTGCCAGCAGGCCGTTGGTGCTCTGCTTTTACACGACGACAGACGTCGCAATTTGCAATATACTGAGCAATTTCTCTCTTCATCCTAGTCCACCAGAACCTCTGGCGTAGGTCCTGATACATCTTAGTACTACCGGGATGAATGGTGAGAGGAGATTCATGAGCTTCCTTAAGGATCAAACGCCTCAGGTTTCGCACTTTGGGAACCACTAGTCGATTCCCGAAGTATACGACCCCTTGATCATTAATGGAGAAGCAATTCGCAATTCCTTTCTGAATGTTTCTCTTGATGCGGGAGATTCCCGGATCTACCTTCTGTGCTTTGATAATCTGATCCGTAAGGGTAGGTTTTGCCACCAAGGTGGAAAGAAAACCTTGAGGAACAATGTGAAGGTTAAGCTTCCGAAATTCCTCATGGAGAAGCGGTTGACTTTGTTGTAACATCAGGTTGTTACAATAAGATTTACGACTTAGCGCATCAGCCATGACGTTGGCTTTCCCTGGGGTGTAGGTTATCCCTAAATCGAAGTCTGTGATCAATTCAACCCAACGTCTTTGCCTGAGATTCAAATCCGGTTGGGTGAAAATGTACTTCAGACTTTGGTGATCAGTGAATATTTCGCAACGATTACCGAGGAGGTAATGTCGCCAGGTCTTAAGTGCATAGACTACGGCTGCAAGCTCTAGATCATGAGTAGGATAATTCTCCTCATGTGGGTGCAATTGCCGTGAAGCGTAGGCAATTACGTGTCGATCTTGCATGAGAATGCAACCTAGTCCTTGTCGCGAGGCGTCGCAGTAGATAACAAAGTCCTTGGAGAAGTCTGGCGGGTACCAGTACGGGAGCAGAGGTCAGGCGTCTTTTCAGTTCCTGAAAGCTGTGCTCACATTGTGGAGTCCACTCGAACTTCTTATCTTTCTTGAGGAGTTCGGTTAGAGGTTTGGCAACTTTGGAGAAGTTCTCGACAAAGCGACGACAATAGCTCGCTAAGCCTAGAAAACTCCGAACTTGCTTGACCGATTCAGGTGGAGTCCAATTAAGGACGGCTTGAACTCGCTCAGGGTTAACAGCAATACCTTTACCAGATATTACATGACCCAGATAGGTCACTTCTGGCAACCAGAATTCACATTTAGAAAATTTGGCATAAAGGCGATGCTCTCGAAGTTTCTTCAACACTAGCCTTAGATGTTCGGCATGTTCTTCCTCGTTTTTGGAGTAGATGAGTATATCATCGAGGTAAACTACAACGAATTTATCCAAGTACTCCATGAAGATTGAGTTCATTAACCGAGAAAAGGTGGCTGGAGCGTTGGTTAAACCGAAGGACATGACGGTGTACTCGTATTGGCCGTAACGAGTAACAAAGGCCGTTTTAGGGATGTCCCCGTTTCTGATTTTGATTTGATGGTAGCCCAACCTCAAATCCATCTTGGAGAAGACTGAGGATCCAGCGAGCTGATCATACAGGTCGTTGATCCTGGGAAGCGGATATTTGTTCTTGATTGTGACCAAGTTGACAGGTCGGTAATCTACAACCATCCGGTCCGTACCATCCTTCTTCTTGACGAATAGGACGGGGCAAGCCCACGGAGATGAGCTAGGTCGGATGAAACCCTTTTTCAAGGACTCATCGAGTTGTTTCTTAAGCTCGGCTAGTTCTAGTGGTGCCATCTTATAAGGTCTTCTAGCAATCGGAACAGTTCCTGGAATGAGGTCTATTACGAACTCAACATCCCTGTCAGGTGGAACACCTGGCAATTCTTCTGGAAAAACATCCGGGAAGTCACGGACTACCGGAATGTCCTCAAGGTCTGGCAGAGGGCTGGCGTTAAGAGAATATAATTGTCGCTTGGCTATTCGGGTCAAGACATTGACTATCTTCCCCGAAGGATGGGTGAGTTGAACAGTCCTAGAGAAGCAATCAATTTTGGCTTGATGAGCTGACATCCAGTCCATACCCAAAATGATATTAATATCTGAAAATTTAAGGGCTATCAAAGATGCGAGGAAAACAAGTCTGTCGACTTGGATTTCATTTCCATAACTTACCCTAGAGGTCTGCCATCTAGAACCAGGGGTAGAAATTTCCATAGTGGATGGCATGTCACAGAATGCAACGTTATGCAAACGAGCATAATTTTCGGATATAAAGGAATGAGAGGCTCCTGTATCGAAAAGAACAGATGCCGGGTGGCAATTAACAAGAAGCGTACCGAGAACGACGTTGGGATCCTCTTGAGCTTCTTCGGCAGAGATACAGTTGACATGGCCACGTGTAGCGGTGACCGGCTTGGCGTGGAATACTTTTCCTGTCGGCTTGCCACGGCCAACAGCTTTAGCAGACTGGTTGGGGTTGGTCTGGGGACACTCACGCATATAGTGACCAGATTCCCCGCACTTGAAACAAGTCACGGAACTGGTACGTGGAGGAGCATTGTTAGTTGGACCCCCATAGGGCTTGGCCGGTGCAGACTGTTGAACAGGGCGAGGCGCCTGGAAAGATGGCCTCGGTGTGAACCTGGGTGGCAGGGCGGTGTTGGGCACCCACACGCGGCGCTTCTGAGGACCAGCACCGGATGAGGAACCCATGTCACGGCCATGCTTGCGTGTTGCGTCATAGTCAGTCTGACCAGTTTCAGCACTGATGGCTTTGTTGACAAGTTTCTGAAAAGATGTGCACTCATGCAGACGGAGGTCGCGGCGAAGCTCAGGACTAAGGCCCTTACGGAACCTTGCTTGCTTCTTGGCGTCAGTAGAAACTTCCTCGGTTGCATATCGTGCGAGATTACCGAACTCCCTGCTGTAAACATCCACAGAAAGTCGGCCTTGGGTGAAACTGCAAAATTCTTCACGTTTACGGTCCATGAGACCCTCCGGAATGTGATGTTCACGGAAAGCCTCACTGAACTCAGCCCAAGTAGTGACATGGCCCGCTGGGCGCATAGCTCCATAATTCTCCCACCATAGACTGGCGGGGCCTTCAAGATGATATGCAGCAAAGGTGACCTTGTCAGCCTCAGCTACTAGCGCGGAACGCAGCTTGTGAGAGATACTGCGAAGCCAGTCATCAGCGTCGAGAGGCTCGACGGAGTGGTGGAATGTGGGTGGATGCAATTTGATAAAATCACTGAGTGACACCACGTTAGCCCTCTGATGGTGTGCTGTATTCTGTTCAATACGCTCCAACAAACGGTTGGTCTCCCGCTTGTTTCTCTCAGCTTCCATCATAACCTCGGCTAGTGAAGGAGGATGAGGCAGATTTTCATTCCTGCCTTCACTGCCTTCGGCCTGCTCTTGAGAAGCAGGGTTAGCGCGCGTGTTGACCATCCTAGGTAAACAAGACAATGATTTAGTCAGGATGATGAAATTCCGACATAGGATACAGAATGTAAGGAATAACTCGGAATGCAAGATGATCATCCGTATGACATGGTAGATACAGAAACTGCTTCTTTTATTCCATCGTCATACACACCATACAGGGTTTAGTACAAGACCAAACAAAGTACTATTACGGTGAAAGAGGATTACATCTCATCGGAGGCATTCCAAGCTCCTATACATTATTTTTCTACACCTCCGGAAAGAGTACAAACTAGGTCATATCCCACGAGTCACGCGGGACGATAGACGACACAGCTAGTGCGAACTAGTGATACTACCGCTAACTCAGACCGATCCGTAGTAGTCCTCGTAGAAGTCACCTCCATAGCCTGGAAGCTCAACATGATCATCCGGAAACAGACGATCTCGCGGAGCTTGTGGACCATAGGGGCTAGGATGAGGTCTTGGACCAACAGACGGTGGCCTGCGGGGACCGCGAGGTGGGGTGATGCCTCCTACATCACGCCAAACCATCACGTCTGGCAGAGCAGATCTCACAGGATAGAGATCGCGCATATCTGAAAATCCAGCTTGCACCGCCGGTGCGAACCGAGTCAAAGTGGCCCAGTGGTCAGCACGGGTATTGAAGAGCTCTAACCTCAAGGCCCGATTTTCACGGTCCTTATCCTCGAGCATCTCAGCAGTGGTGCGAGTCCGTGAATCCTCCTGAGTGGGGTCAGCATAAATAGCCTGGAGATACCCTTGTGCTCCCGGAAGTGATCCTGGCATATACCGGAAATCAGAGTCCCGAATTAGACCAGATCTGACTCGCATAATGGTCATCATAGAGTAGGCGGCGTCCTGCACAGCCATCTCAATAGTAACCCCGAGTCCATAGGAGCAGTGAAGAGGCTCGGTGGATCCAGGATAAGATGGAAATATCCTGACAGTGCAGAGATACTGGCTTTGATTAAAGTCTCGGAATTGCTCTTCGACCGTGTACTCAGGATACCAACGGTATCCAGCCTCAGTCATTACCCTGACCAACTTGGCAGTATGGCCGGGTACATCTAGGCATCGAGTCAGGCGAACCACTTGATTGAGGTCGCGAGTGGCCATCTGAAAGCACAATCATAATGCAAGGGCATTAGAATTTCTAGCAAAATTTCGGCAGCATAACAGCTGTAAATGCTCAAGAAGGATTTTGAGACATTTGACAAAGGATTTCGTACACACTCAACATCATCATGTCAAAGTTCTGAATCCATTCTGACAACATAATGTGGTAGTAGAACTGAACTAGGCTTGTATCCCTCAAACTTATAAGGTACTACTGATTAGTAACACGTGATCCTGATAGAGAGAACAGATCCTAATTCCTTAACCCCCGGTGGAAGAATGGACTGACTCAGATCAGAATGTCATAAGATAAAGAAGTAAAAAGAGCCTTACGTTCCAACCCACAAACAATTCCCCTACATATAACTAAAGAATTTCTAGACTCAACATCGACCAGTTTGGCTTGGAGAACCTACAGGCAGTCCGGCTCTGATGCCAACGCTGTCAGGACCCCGACTCGATGTCACATCGATCTAGCCGGTAACACCTCATATCACTTTGCGGCCTCACGCACGGTATCCCCACGGGTGTCGCCTTACCTTTGCCCGGGACCGTTTGCGCCTTTTGGCTCACGTATATGATAGTGTCGCTAGCATCCATATGATAAAGAGCCCGGGCTGACATGACTAGTCGTAAACCCAAAGTGGCACAGACTTACAGGGACAGGCATCCATGACCCAGCTTCGAACGTGTCGGTCATCAGCAAGTGGGTCCGGGCTGTAGCACTGGGCTAGCAGGACTCCGGTAAACCGGGCTGTAGCGGGCTAACAGGACTCCGGTACTCAATGCGTGACATTTCCCCGAAGGGACAGACACAGGAACGAAGAAGGACACATGCCGGCCAGCCTAAGTGTTCCAGAGCAGTAGCAAGCTACCATGGCTCAGCGGTAACACTAGGAGACATTTCCCGGTAAGAGAGGCTACTAAAGATAAACAACTAGATAGTCAGATCCCACACATACCAAGCATTTCAATCATACACACAATATGCTCGATATGTGCAAATACAACGAAGCATCACAACATGACTCTACGACACAAGTACTTTATTTAAGGCTCAGGGAGCCATACATAACATACACAAAGGTACGGGTCTCACGACCCAACATACAAGTCATACAGTCATACAAACCAGCAGCGGAAGTAACTTGTCTGAGTACAGACAACTAGTAAAATAAAAGAGGCTTGGAAAGCCTAGCTATACTACGTGGTCCTTCACAAGCTCAGGGTCACCACCTGGGTCTTTAGCCTACTCGTTGATGTCAACGTCTACATAGAACCCATCAGAAGGGGTTGCAGCGTCTTCTGTAAAAATGTAATTATAGCAACATGAGTACAAAGGTACTCAGCAAGACTTACATCAGATCCTACATACATGCATATTATCAAGAAGGGTTGGTGGAGTTATTGCAGCAAGCCAGCTTTGACTCTTGGCTAGACTATCCTACGATACTTCAACTTGAAATGGTTTTGCGCACACGAGTCCACTACTCACCACTTCAATACACTACCGAGGATCCACCTCCGTCTTCCTACGGAAGAGCCATCCTCGGCACTCACACTTATCTTGAGGCTTTTAGTAGTTTCCATTTACTTGTCTATGAACTGTATAGGCAACCAAGTAGTCCTTTACCGCGGACGCGGCTATTCGAATAGATCATGTTAACCCTGCAGGGGTGTACTTCTTCATACACGCTCTCACCACTTACCGTCGTTTACACGACATGTACTCGGCAACCTTCAAGCGGAAGCCCAACGTGGGTGTCGGCCACGACCTACCTAATCACCTAAGCCTCCAGTCCAGGTTTATCGCCTATTCAGGTTCCATCCGCAGGGAGTCCGGCCGAGGTTTCCCATACGGCCCCGAACGATGTGAACAGGGTTCCCGAGATACCTAACGGGTATTCGGTACACCCGGCCACGTACCTACCGCATCACAGCCCACCCCTACGGTCAGCGCTGTCCACGGCCTCCAGTAGGCTACAAACACCAGAAACTACTTGCAACTCCTGGACGGAGAACTAGGGTGAATAAGAAGCCGAGAGGGTCCATTGGTTTCGGGCCCAATGCATGGTAGTAGCTGATTCTTAAATCACACATACAGATCTCAGTGCTTAAGGTCGGCTTCAATGAAACAACCCACCATGTACTCCTACATGGCCTCTCATCGATACCTTTACCAAATCGTGTTCACCACACCACTCTCATTACCGACATAATCATTTCACTCTAGCCCATCACCCAGATGAACCAGACCTGACACGACTCTAAGCATAGCAGGCATAGCAAGGTAGGAACAACACATACATATGGCTCAATCAACTCCTACACATGCTAGTGGGTTTCATCTAGTTACTGTGGCAATGACAGGTCATGCAGAGGAAATGGGTTCAACTACCGTAGCACACAGCAGTTTGAAACGCGTTGTCTTAATGCAGTAAAAGAGAGCAGGAGCGAGAACATGGGATTGTATCGATATGATCAATGGTTGGTTGCTTGCCTGATGGTTCGATGCACGGATACGGTTCTTCGTTAGGGTAATCACGGTACTCCTCGGAGGCAGAACCTGTCGCAAAGGACATCGATACACAACATCACCAAACAATGTGCAACAATATGATGCATGCATGAAACATGGCAATATGAGTGTGTTGGGCTAATGCAACTAAAACCAGAAGGGTTTGAACAAATTTGAATCAAAGATTCAAATTTCAAACTCAAACATGGCCTTTTAAAGTGCTTTTCCTTGTTCTGCTTAAAACATCAATTTAACTTGTTTGATCATGCATGAAAATAGTACAGATGGATAGATTGGATTTTTCTGATCATTTTTCATATATAATTTGTCCAATTTGGAGTTACAGAATAAAAGTTATGAATTTTTGAAGTTTAAATAATATTCTGGAATTTCCTGATTTAATTTAAATCCAGAAATATAATTATTGCGCCAGCATGACGTCAGCATGACGTCAGTGGTCAACTGCGGCTGTCTGGGGTCAAACCTGACGTGTGGGGCCCACACGTCAGTGACAGGGGGGTTAAACAGGGTTAAATTAATCCTAATTAGGGATTAGTGGCGCTGGGGCCCACTGGTCAGTGTCAGGGGGTTAACTAACAGTGGTTAGCGCTAATCCTAATTAGCTACAGGGCTGGGCCCACCTGTCAGGGACTCAGGGGGTCCTGCCGTGGTCAAAGTGGGTCAAACCCACCGGCGACACGACGCCGGCGAGGCCCGAGACGGCGGCGCGATGCGGGATCGCGCTACAGGGCACGGGCGAGGCCGTTCTTGGGCTCGTTGGAGAGCTCTTGCTCCCGCGCGTCGAACGGTGGTGGTGGCCGAGCCTGGGGTGGCCGGTACCGTCGACGGCGAGCTCGTGAGCGGCGGCCGGAGTTCGGGTGCGGTCGGAGTCGGCGTTGCAGGGTGTTTGGGGAGGCGTTGGTGCGTGCTGCGTGTTCCTAGTGAGGCGTGGAGCACGATAGTGTGCTCGGTTGGGTGCTACGGTGACCGTGGCCACGACGGCGACATCGCCGGCGGCGTGGAGCTCTCGGCCAAGGTGGGGCTAAGGCCTAGAGGTCGAAAGAGACCAGGGAAGAAGGGGGAAACGACTCGGGGGCTCACCGCGGTTGCAGTGGGCGTCGAAGCGGGCTCGGAGACGCGCTGGAGACGGCGAATTCGACGGCGATGATGGTCGGAGCCCGAAGAGGGGAACGGCGACGTGGCGGCGATACAGGGCTTCCGGAGGCCCGTGAAGCGGTGGGGAGGAAGAGGGGGTTGTGGCGGAGCTTCTGAGCTAGTCGGGGGAGCGAGGGGTGGCCGGAGACGGCTGCTATGGCGAACGGCGGCGACGGTGGTGTTCGGCTGTGTGAGAGAGAGAGCGAGGGAGAGGAGGGAAGAGCCGAGGGCGAGTGAGAGAGAGCAGGGGGGAGGCGTGGCGTCGTCCGGGGCATCGAGCGAGGAGGGGAGGGCAGGCAGGCAGGGAGAGAGGTGGCGTGGCGCGGTGGCGCGCGCGCGCGCCGGCCACACTCCCCTCCCTCTGTCGGGACGAAGACGACAGAGGAGGGAGACGGGCTGGGCCGCCTGCTGGCTGGGCCGGCCAGCTGGCTGGGCTGCACAGGGAGGAGCCCAGGTAAGCTTCTCCCTTTTATTTTTTTTCTGTTTTCTAATTTCTGACATTTGTTTTGATTTAAAATAATATATTAAATCATTTATTTAACTTATGCCAATTTTTGCAGGGGCTAGATATATTATTCCAGAGCTCCTTTATAATTGGCATAATATTTGGACATATATTAATATATATAGCAATATATTTCCAATGCAAATATTTATGCATTAATTCCAAATGCCCAAAATAAATGTCCATGAGCCACTAAAAATATTGGTTTGATTTTTATCTCTGTCCAATATTTTCAGAGAGCAACATGAGCATTTTCTTGGACCCTTTTGGAGAAATTTTTATTTGGGTCATTTTCAAAATGATTCTGAGGACTTCACAGATCCCCATTTCAAGTTTCTGATGAAAGAGTAAACATGATGCAACACTCTAATGCATGACTAGTTAGGGTGTGATAGCTATAAAGGTACACTATGGGTATCCCCGAAAGTATCTGTTGGGTTGGCACGAATCGAGACTGGGATTTGTCACTCCGTATGATGGAGAGGTATATCTGGGCCCAATCGGTAGGACATCATCATAATGAGCTCAATGTGATCAAGGAGTTGTTCGCGGGATGATGTGTTAAGGGAACGAGTAAAGAGACTTGTCGTAGCTGAAAATGGTTTTACAAGCTCATGCCCGGGTCGAGAGATATGAAGTCTCCGACAAGTTCTACAGTTGTAAGATGGAGGAGAATAGTTCTGTCAGCGAGCACATACTCAAAATGTCTAGGTTGCACAACCGCTTATCTCAGCTGGGAGTTAATCTCCCGGATGATGCGGTCATTGACAGAATCCTTCAGTCGCTCCCACCTAGCTACAAGAGCTTTGTGATGAACTTCAATATGCAGAGGATGGAAAAGACCATTCCCGAGGTATATTCAATGCTGAAATCAGCGGAGGTGGAGATCAAAAAGGAACATCAAGTGTTGAAGGTGAATAAAACCACTAAGTTTAACAAAGGCAAGGGTAAGAAGAACTTCAAGAAGGACGGCAAGGGAGTTGCCGTGCCCGGTAAGCCAGTTGCCGGGAAGAAGCCAAAGCATGGACCCAAGCCTGAGACTGAGTGCTTTTATTGCAAGGGAAACGGTCACTGGAAGTGGAACTGCCCCAAGTACTTAGCGGATAAGAAGGCCGGCAATGCCGAAGGTATATGTGATATACATGTTATTGATGTGTACCTAACCAGCACTCATAGTAGCTCCTGGGTATTTGATACCGATGCGGTTGCTCATATTTGTAACTTAAAACAGGAGCTGTGGAATAAGCGGAGACTAGCGAAGGACAAGGTGACGATGCGCGTCGGGAATGGTTCCAAGGTTGATGTGATCGCCGTCGGCACGCTACCTCTACATTTACCTACATGATTAGTTTTAAACCTCAATAATTGTTATTTAGTACCAGCTTTGAGAATGAACATTGTATCTGGATCTCGTTTAATGCGAGATGGCTACTCATTTAAATCTGAGAATAATAGTTGTTCTATTGAGACATGTTTTATGGTCATGCCCCGCTGGTCAATGGTTTATTCTTATTGAATCTCGAACGTGATGTTACACATATTCACAGTGTGAATGCGAAAAGATGTAAGGTTGATAATGATAGTCCCACATACTTGTGGCACTGCCGCCTTGGTCACATTGGTGTCAAACGCATGAAGAAACTCCATGCAGATGGACTTTTGGAGTCTCTTGATTATGAATCATTTGACACGTGCGAACCATACCTCATGGGTAAAATGACCAAGACTCCGTTCTCCGGAACAATGGAGCGAGCAACCAACTTATTGGAAACCATACATACTGATGTGTGCGGTCCAATGAGTGTTGAGGCTCGCGGTGGTTATCGTTATGTTCTCACCCTCACTGATGACTTAAGTAGATATGGGTATGTCTACTTAATGAAGCACAAGTCTGAGACCTTTGAAAAGTTCAAGGAATTCCAGAGTGAGGTTGAGAATCAATGTGACAGGAAAATCAAGTTCTTACGATCAGATCGTGGGGGAGAATATTTGAGTCACGAATTTGGCACACACTTAAGGAAATCTGGAATTGTTTCACAACTCACGCCGCCTGGAACACCTCAGCGTAATGGTGTGTCCGAACGTCGTAATCGCACTCTATTGGATATGGTGCGATCTATGATGTCTCTTACTGATCTACCGCTATCATTTTGGGGTTATGCTATAGAGACTGCCGCATTCACTTTAAATAGGGCTCCATCAAAATCCGTTGAGACGACACAGTACGAATTGTGGTTTGGGAAGAAACCTAAGTTGTCGTTTCTGAAAGTTTGGGGATGCGATGCTTATGTCAAGAAACTTCAACCTGAAAAGCTCGAACCCAAATCGGAAAAATGCGTCTTCATAGGATACCCTAAGGAAACTATTGGCTATACCTTCTACCTCAGATCCGAAGGCAAGATCTTTGTTGCCAAGAATGGATCCTTTCTAGAGAAAGAGTTTCCCTCGAAAGAAGTAAGTGGGAGGAAAGTAGAACTTGATGAAGTATTGCCTCTTGAACCGGAGAGTAGCGCAGGGGGGCACATGCGCCCCCCCCCTAGCCCTATATATAGTGGAGGGGAGGGAGGGCAGCCGCACCCTAAACCCTTGGGAGCCCCCCCTCTAGATGGGATCTCCAAGGGGGCATGCGCCCCCTAGTCCTAATATATAGTGGAGGGGAGGGAGGGCAGCCGCACCCTAAGCCCTGGCGCCTCCCTCTCCCTCCCATGACACCTCTTCCTCCTCCAGTAGCGCTTGGCGAAGCCCTGCTGGAATTCCGATGCTTCCACCACCACGCCGTCGTGCTGCTGGATCTCCATCAACTTCTCCTTCCCCCTTGCTGGATCAAGAAGGAGGAGACATCTCCGCTCCGTACGTGTGTTGAACGCGGAGGTGCCGTCCGTTCAGCACTAGGATCATTGGTGATTTGGATCACGACGAGTACGACTCCATCAACCCCGTTCCCTTGAACGCTTCCGCTCGCGATCTACAAGGGTATTTAGATGCACTCCTCTCTCTCTCGTTGCTAGATGACTCCATAGATCGATCTTGGTGATGCGTAGAAAATTTTAAATTTCTGCTACGATCCCCAACAACTTGGACAAGCATCCCACTTATGATTAACTCCTAATGCAAGCATCTGCAACTACAAAATAAGTATTAAGGTAAACCTAACCACATCATGAAAGATATGGATCCAAATCAGTCCCTTACGAAGCAACACATAAACTAGGGTTTAAACTTCTGTCACTCTAGCAACCCATCATCTACTTATTACTTCCGAATGCCTTCCTCTAGGCCCAAATAATGGTGAAGTGTCATGTAGTCGACGTTCACATGACACCACTAGAGGAGAGACAACATACATCTCATCAAAATATTGAATGAATACCAAATTCACATGACTACTAATAGCAAGACTTCTCCCATGTCCTCAGGAACAAACGTAACTACTCACAAATCATATTAATGTTCATAATCAAAGGGTATTAATATGCATATAGGATCCGAACATATAATCTTCCACCAAGTAAACCAACTAGCATCAACTACAAGGAGTAATCAACACTACTAGCATCCTAAAGGTACCTATCTCAGACTTAGAGATAAGAATTGGATACAAGAGATGAACTAGGTTTTGAGAGGAGATGGTGCTGCTGAAGATGTTGATGAAGATTGACCCTCTCCCGATGGGAGGATCGTTGGTGATGATTTCCCCCTCCCGGAGGGAAGTTTCCCCGGCAGAACAGCTCCGCCGGAGCCCTAGATTGGTTCCGCCAAGGTTCCGCCTCATGGCGGTGGAGTCTCGCCCCGTAAACTTGCTTCTGATTTTTTCTCGGACGAAAAACTTCATATAACAGAAGATGGGCACTGGAGGGCCACCAGGGGGCCCACGAGGCAAGGGGTGTTGGGGAACATAGTAATTTCAAAAAAATTCCTATGCACACGCAAGATCATGGTGATGGCATAGCAACGAGAGGGGAGAGTGTTTGTCCATGTACCCTCGTAGACCGTAAGCGGAAGCGTTATCACAACGCGGTTGATGTAGTCGTACGTCTTCATGATCCGACCGATCCAAGCACCGAACGTACGGAGCCTCCGAGTTCAGCACACGTTCAGCTCGATGACGATCTCCGGCCTCCGATCCAGCCGAGCTCCAGAGATGAGTTCCGTCAGCACGACGGCGTGGTGACGATGATGATGTTCTACCAGCGCAGGGCTTCGCCTAAACTCCGCGACGATATGACCGAGGTGGAATATGGTGGAAGGGGGCACCGCACACGGCTAAGGAACGATCCGTAGATCAACTTGTGTGTCTATGGGGTCCCCCTGCCCCCGTATATAAAGGAGGGAGGGGGGAGGTGCGGCCGGCCCCCTAGGGGTGCGCCTGGAGGAATCCTACTCCCACCGGGAGTAGGACTCCCCCCTCTTGCCTTGGTGGAGAAGGAAAGGGGGAAGGGGAAAGAGGAAAGGGGGGCGCCGCCCCCCCCCCTTCCTTGTCCTATTCGGACTAGGGGGGAGGGGGCGCGCGGCCTGCCCTGGCCGGCCCTCCTCTTCTCCCTCTTGGCCCATTAAGGACCATTATCCCCCGGGAGGGTTCCGGTAACCCCCCGGTGTTCCGGTAAAATCCCGATTTCACCCGGAACTATTCCGATGTCCAAACATAGGCTTCCAATATATCAATCTTTATGTCTCGACCATTCCGAGACTCCTCGTCATGCCCGTGATCACATCCGGGACTCCGAACAAACTTCGGTACATCAAAACTTATAAACTCATAATAAAACTGTCATCGAAACGTTAAGCGTGCGGACCCTACGGGTTCGAGAACTATGTAGACATGACCTAAAACCATTCTCGGTCAATAACCAATAGCGGGACCTAGATGCCCATATTGGTTCCTACATATTCTACGAAGATCTTTATCGGTCAAACCGCATAACAATATATCGGTGATGAGTATTACCGAGAGGGCCCAGAGATACCTCTCCGACAATCGGAGTGACAGATCCTAATCTCGAATTATGCCAACCCAACATGTACCTTCTAAAACACCTGTAGAGCACCTTTATAATCACCCAGTTACGTTGTGACATTTGGTAGCACACAAAGTGTTCTTCCGGTAAACGGGAGTTGCACAATCTCATAGTTGTAGGAACTTTGTATAAGTCATGAAGAAAGCAATAGCAGTATACTAAACGATCAAGTGCTAGGCTAACGGAATGGGTCATGTCAATCACATCATTCTTCTAATGATGTGATCCCACTAATCAAATGACAACACATGTCTATGGTTAGGAAACATAACCATCTTTGATTAATGAGCTAGTCAAGTAGAGGTATACTAGTGACTATAGTTTTGTCTATGTATTCACACATGTATTATGTTTCCGGTTAATACAATTATAGCATGAATAATAAACATTTATCATGATATGAGTAAATAAATAATAACTTTATTATTGCCTCTAGGGCATATTTCCTTCAGTCTCCCACTTGCACTAGAGTCAATAATCTAGATTACATAGTAATGATTCTAACACCCATGGAGTCTTGGTGCTGATCATGTTTTGCTCGTGAGAGAGGCTTAGTCAACGGGTCTGCAACATTCAGATCCGTATGTATCTTGCAAATCTCTATGTCTCCCACTTGGACTTGGTCCCGAATGGAATTGAAGCGTCTCTTGATGTGCTTGGTCCTCTTGTGAAATCTGGATTCCTTTGCCAAGGCAATTGCACCAGTATTGTCACAGAAGATCTTCATTGGTCCCGATGCACTAGGTATGACACCTAGATCGGAAATGAACTCCTTCATCCAGACTCCTTCATTCGCTGCTTCAGAAGCAGCTATGTACTCCGCTTCACTTGTAGATCCCGCCACGACGCTTTGTTTAGAACTGCACCAACTTACAGCTCCACCGTTTAATATAAACACGTATCTGGTTTGCGATTTAGAATCGTCCGGATCAGTGTCAAAGCTTGCATCGACGTAACCATTTACTACTAGCTCTTTGTCACCTCCATATAGGAGAAACATATCCTTAGTCCTTTTCAGGTATTTCAGGATGTTCTTGACCGCTGTCCAGTGATCCACTCCTAGATTACTTTGGTACCTTCCTGCCAGGCTTATTGCTAAGCATACGTCAGGTCTGGTACACAGCATTGCATACATGATAGAGCCTATGGCTGAAGCATAGGGAACATTTTTCATTTTCTCTCTATCTTCTACTGTGGTAGGGCATTGAGTTTGACTCAACTTCACACCTTGTAGCACAGGCAAGAATCCTTTCTTTGCCTGATCCATTTTGAACTTTTTCAAGATTTTGTCAAGGTATGTGCTTTGTGAAAGTCCTATTAAGCGTCTTGATCTATCTCTATAGATCTTG
>NC_057810.1:559166093-559172302 GCF_018294505.1 Triticum aestivum | reverse complement strand
GAAAATACTTCAAATAATAATAATAACTTAATTAATTAATTTAATTAATCATGTTAATTAACCTAACCTAATTAGTCTGATTAGTTAGCTAGTTAATTGTTAATTATTTAAGCAGGCAATGACGTTTGGGACCCACTGCCCTTTGACCAGTCAACCCGGTCAGAGTTGACTGTTGACCCTGCTGACGTCATGGTGACATCATATTCCATTTCTGTTAATATAATTAATTTTAGAAAATGTTTTAAAAACTTTAAGAATTAAAATAAAATAATCCGTAACTCGGGTGAAAATACTTTGTACATGAAAGTTGCTCAGATCGACGAGACGAATCCGGATACGCAGCCCGTTCGTCCGCCACACATCCCTAGAATAGCAAACACGCAACTTTCCCCCTACGGTTCATCTGTTCGAAAACGTGAAACACCGAGGATACTTTCCCGGATATTTCCCCCCTTCGCCGGTATCACCTCCTACTACGTTAGGACACACCTGGCACTGTTACTTGTCATGTTGTGCATCGCCATGCTTATGTATGCATTATATTTATTGTTTCTTCCCCCTCTTCTCTCGTTAGACACCGAGACCGACGTTGCTGCTACCCAATACGACTACGGTGTTGACGACCCCTCCTTGCCAGAGCAACCAGGCAAGCCCCCCCCCCTTTGATCATCTCGATATCGCCCATTCCATTCTCTCATGCTTGCATTAGATTTTGCTATTGTTATTGTTTGCTCCTATTCTAATGCATAGCCTGCTTTTGTATCTGCTGTTGTACCTTACCTGCTTATCCTAAACTGCTTAGTATAGGTTGGTTAGTGATCCATCAGTGACCCCTACCTTGTCCTTGTTGCCCCTGCTTCATCATTGAAGACCCGATCAACGGGATCGAAGACCAGGCCCGGCACCGCACATCACTTTCCCTTTAGTTGCTCGACACTACTAGGTTACTATCGAGTACCGAGGGTGAGTCCTCTTCAGCACTTCTGATGTTAACCTTGTAGTGTAGTCATTCGGTCGTGGTCATGGAGGGTGATTTCCTCCTTAACCACTTCCGATATGACTCTGTCTTGCAACCCCTCAAGTGTGAACCTTGGGGGTGATTCCTCTTACGTTCGCCTTGATGATTACATCTAGTGGAATTCATCGAGGATGATTCCTCGGGTTTTCCCCTTGATGTTTGGACACACGGATACTTGGACTTTACCACTATTACTTGGAAAGACGGGTCGGCCCTGAGGGGTACCCGCGCGAGCTTAATTGCGAGTGATGTGGAGACGGGTTGACCTGGAGGGTGCCCGCGAGATAATTATGAGGCGTGGCCGGGCATTCCTAGCCCTTGCCGCAAGTCCTCGAGACGGGGCAACGGGGTCACATCTTTCGTGAGTCTCTGCTTGTTACCGCGTGTTCCCAATCCACTACGATTTGGATATTTGATCCGAGGGGCCTTTGGCCTGATAGCACTAACCATCACATGGGCATAGTATGGGCGTTCTGCGTCGTATGCATCAGCCGAAGCTTAATAGACGTCAGTGACTGAGCGGCACGCGCCGGGTTGGACTGCATAAGCACCTGCCTTGTTGAAGGAGGTAGCTAGGTCTGCTCACCGGCCGCCCACGCAATGTGCAGGAGTTCCCGGGGAGATGGCCATGACCCCTGGGGGCATAGGTTTAGTCCGGCATGCTGGCCTCTCTATTAAGCCTAGGTCGGGTTGCGGCGTATTCTTTGGCCGAGGCCGGGCATGACCCAGGAAAGTGTGTCTGGCCAGAGTCAATCGAGCGTGGTGGGTAAGTTGGTGCACCCCTGCAGGGAAGAAAACATCTATTGATAGCCTGTCCTACGGTAACGGACACTTGGAGTTGTATGCCGATCGATACAACTAGAACTGGATACTTGTGATGAGAAATGGATTGTGATGAGAAATGGATTGTGATGATAACTGGATAGTATGGCTCTAGGATTGCTTTCTCGCAGGGAGTCGGGAAAGGATCTCTGGCCGAGGTTGATAACACTACTACTACTTTACTTTATGCTACTCTACTCCCTCCCATTGCTGCAAGATGGTGATTTCCAGAAGATGCTAGTCTTCGATGGGACTAGGCCTTCTCTCTATTCTGGCATTTCTGCAGCCCAGTCCACCTATACAGCCTTCCTTTGATAATGTTACATATGTAGTGTAGATCCTTGCTTGCGAGTACTTTGGATCAGTACTCATGGTTGCTTTGCTCCCCCTTTTCCCCCTTTCTTCTTCTTTCCAGTTGATGCAACCAGATGTCGGAGCCCAGGAGCCAGATGCCACCGCCGATGCCTACTACTGCGTGAAGACCGCCGACGACCAGGAGTAGTTAGGAGGCTCCCAGGCAGGAGGCCTTGCCTTTTCGATCGAAGTTGCTTTTATGCTAGGCTTCTTAAGGCAAACTTGTATAACTCATGTCTATATTCAGATATTGTTGCTTCCGCTGACTCTTGTGTATTCGAGCCTTCGAGGCCCCTGGCTTGTAATATAAAGCTTGTATTATTTTATTTGTATCT
Organism: Triticum aestivum; assembly: GCF_018294505.1. Classification (NCBI taxonomy): domain Eukaryota; kingdom Viridiplantae; phylum Streptophyta; class Magnoliopsida; order Poales; family Poaceae; genus Triticum; species Triticum aestivum. The sequence goes on along the minus strand of NC_057810.1, from coordinate 559,169,773 downwards.
AGAGTTGTGTTGTGATATCTTCCCGCGAGTCCTTGATCTTGATCGTACACATTTGCGTGTATGATTAGTGTACGATTGAATCGAGGGCGTCACAAGTTGGTATCAGAGCCGACTGGCCGAAATTGAGTCTAGTCATCCAAAACTGTTTTACTAACTTGGCTATGTGGCTTACGGGCCCACGTCGCCATTGGGTGGTATTAGGATCTTTTACTCCTCGTCTATACTCTGGGACTCTGATCTCTTTTCCTTTCGGGTTAAACGATTTTGCTAACTCTAACATTAGGATCTCGTAACTACTTCCTCCCAGGGAGCCCCCTTATTACGGATGATCGCCTGCTGCACCAGAAGATTCCAAAGATACAGTACGGTGTTCTCTTGAGACTTTGTGCCCATCGCTTTTGCAATTCCCTAGCACCAATATATCCTTATGGATAACTACGTACACTTTCCATTCTTACAGTCATTCCCTGTTGCTCTTGTTATTACAAGATGCCCCAAAATACTCTCCGTTGCCTCGAGAATCCTTTGAGCTTAGTACCTTGCAGTTCTTCACCACATGAATACCCTTACGGATAATTCCTCGCACTTATCGAGTATTCGCTCATCCCTAGTTGTTCTTGTGTTTCACAAAATTCTTAGAAATACTATTCGATCTTCTGAAAATTCTTAGTAACTATTGCTCTGCAAATACTTGTCTGCTTGCATTATGGATGCTTTCCATAGGTGTAGCAATATTCATTAGTATCATTTGACACCGTCATTTTGTTCCTATTGATTCAACATGTGAGCGAATGCGCGCAATCATCAGTTGATCCTTTTTAAATGATCTTTCCGGCTCAGACGTCACTCCGGACATGAGCCGGCTCTCGGGAAACCAACCTTAATTGGTTGTCGATCTATATCCATTCCACTTGCTTGTGTTTTGATCAGAGTGTTTGCTTCTGATCTTCTAATTTGGAAATCATAATTTCCTTGCATTAAGCATCGAATTATTCAGATGTTTCTCTAATCCAATGCCTTTGCATTCTTTCCTTCTTCTGGTTGAGTACTGATACTCAAATCAGATCCATTGAGGACCGTTGAATCCTTTGTTGGATTATTATCCGGCAAATTCCTTCATATTCAAATCTTGTGCGCTCTTCCCCTGATACATATTGCCTTTGGTAAATTGTATTCTCTGCTTTGTCAACCATGCTCTGCTACCGAGCTTGAGTTAATTACCTCTAAAGTTTTTGCAAATGTTCCTAAGATGCCCCGATGGGTTGAACTAATGCTTTCCCTAATTTGTGTGAACCCGGAAATTTCTATGGGTCATACTCTACTGGTGTTACGCCGGATAAAAAGTTCAACACTACAACTTTATCGAAAGCGAGAAGTGAATAAAAGATTATGCATTGAAGAAGTGGGAGTCGACCTTGAACCTTTGTGTTCATGCCCATGGAACCGATGTAGAACATATCATGGAAGCTACTCGTAAAAATAATTACCCCTTGTTATAAGTTCATCTTGTAACAGTGGTTTGATCATTCATAATCATGGTTCCGACCATAGTTTCTCCTTAATTCCATTTCCTAGACAAGTTAAAATACTTGTCTTCTGCAGATCATTTCATCTGTCCAACCTCTATTTTGATCTACCTCGAGTATTGCCCCCTGTTATCTCGAGGATATTGTGTCATTGCACTACCTCTTGTGAATTCTCATTGGAATGATACTCCATCACATCATTCCTATCGTGATCGGCTATATATTTTTTATCGTGTCAACTCTTAACTGTGCTACATGGTCCTTATTCCCGGAGCACAACATTTCGACGATGAGTGAAGCTTACGCCGATCTTCCTCATCTTATCTTTCCACCTTGAACAACAAGCTTGAATCCGAGCTTGTGTCGTATCCGTGGTTCCAATAGCCTTTGCTTCATCATTCCTTTTGCTTGATGTCGTTGCTGCTCGATGGCATCTTCATAAAGCCTCTAGACAAAAGTTGTCGTGATCACCATCAATATACTGCCTTGTTCTAAGATATCAATCGAATTCTTAAGAGAAATACCATCCTTGCCCGTCGATGATTCGTGTTGTCATCGACACCAACCTTGACTTCCTGCCAATACAGACTTGGTCATGTTTTGGTTATATCTTGCATTCCTTAACATTCTTGGAATTGTTCCTTTGTACTTCTTGCGACCTTAAGATTCAATCTTGCTTGGAACACCATGTTAATGTTACCTTCGAAGCATGACTGAGGTATTCCGAATATCAACAAGAACATTGGAAGCACATTGTCGAATGTTTCTTGATCTATTATCCAAACACCGTTGTATGGGTAATATCATGATTCTTCTGTCGCCCCCTTTATCTAAATGCTTTTGGACTTGCTGTCATATCATGTATATCCTGCTCCGCTTCCCCTTGGGAAGGATATACTCCCAATTCTAGTGTGTAAACACATCTTCTTTTCCATTGGTCTGATTAATCTGATGATTTCATTTTCCTTTCCATTGGTTTGTTTAACCTTCTTGTGATCTATATATTATAAGAAGAAATAATTCCCTGCTTATAAAATGCCTCGATGTACAACCTTGTCAGCCAGACCCTGTTACTATTGTTGATTACATTCCGGTAACCACCGATGGACGCGAACCTTGCCGATTGGTCCGCCTCGTTCAACGAGCAGGAAAATGGTTCTCTTCGTCCCTCGCCCTTGGTACCGATGTTGTTGCCGACATAACTGACAGACTATTCCCTGACATATCTTGCTATCATGACCGTGCAAGATGTCAACACCTTCCCTATTTTTTTAACCCACATGGTGGCCCCATAACCCACAGTTCCACAGGATCGAAACCTGACTCTCCCGTACACCCCTGTTGCCAAAGTTATTCCTTGGGCTTGACTTCGTAGGTAATTCACGAGCCACATTCCTATTGATCTATTCTGGTATCAGACGCCATACTTATCCTCGATGCTCTAAACCCCTTTCACCCCTTGTTTCAGGCAACAACCGATTGTCAACCCGGTTGAAGCTTCTTATTGCACCTCACCTTGCTCTTGATGACTTTTTGAATTTCAACTCGAGAGATGTCTCTATGCTACGTTCACTGAGGTAGTCCCCACGTACCTATATTGTGTTGAGCTCCATCCTTAACGAGTCTTTCCCCCTTACTCCACCATCTTAAATCTCGGGACGAGATTTCTTGTAGTGGAGGAGATTTGTAACACCCCCAGTATCATGCTACAGTAATCTCATGCCTGATGATGCCATGTCATCATAATGAAGTTGCTAATCCTCCCTTGTTTCAAACACAGGTCAAATTCAAATTCCAACAAACAAGTCAAATTCTTATTTCTTCAAACTGTCAAGCAAAAATGTTCGACGGGTTGAAAATATTCGCTAACTAATTGTCATGAATGGTTCAACATCATTTGAGATATTTAATTTCCTTTGGAAATTAAAACAGTTCCAAATCAGCTTTTTATTATACTTTTCCATTTGTGAAAAATTCAAATCAATTCAAACTCCTCCCAAACTTTTTGTGGTAGTGCCAAATATTGCAATGTATTTCTGTGACCAAGTTGCACATTTTTACAAAGACCAATTGGCAGCTCAAAATATTTCAAACAGATTTTGCAAACAGATTAAAAATAAAACAAAAAGAGAAAGGCCCAAAACCCCCCCTTCC
>NC_057810.1:559165158-559165817 GCF_018294505.1 Triticum aestivum | reverse complement strand
AACCGCTACCCCCCACTCCCCACGCACTCCCCCCACTCCCCCGATCCCCTTCTGGATCGGGGCAATGACCCCGGCGGCTACCCTCACCAACGTCGCCATCGCTGCATCGACATGCCGGACCCCGTCACCGGACCGCCGCCGTCCTTCTCGACCTCCTCCTCGCGGCCCCGTCCTCCTCCCTGTTCCTGGATCTGGAAGGGCACCCAACGGCGCCACCCGCCGCCCCGATGTCGGAACCGCAACTCCGGCCCCTCCCCGAGCATGCTTTAGCACCTCTACAGGGCCCTGTGAGCCCTCATCCCCTTCCCCTCTCCCTCTCCGTCGCCGATGCCATCCAATCCACACTCCCATGCGTTCCCACGCCGTCCACGCCAAGCCACTCGCGCCCTGATGCCCTCGTCGCTCACGCGCAACCCGTCGTTGCTCCACGCGGCCTCGCTCGCCGCACCTGCCACGCCCGGCCGCACTCTGCGCCGCCCGCGCGCAAGGACTCTCGCGCGCCCCGTCCACACCGTGGCCTCAGGCCTGTGGCCCTGCACACGCCCGGCCACGCCCAACCAAACCGACCCGCACCTGGCTGCTCTTCCTCTGCCTCCCCACTCGCGCCGCTGCTCGCCTGCTGCTGCTTCGCGCCGCGGCCGCCGCTCGCCTCGCTCGCC
>NC_057810.1:559143161-559164688 GCF_018294505.1 Triticum aestivum | reverse complement strand
GCTCGCGCCGCCCGCCCGCACAGGCCACCGCTCGCCGGAGCCTTCTGCCCGCCGTGCGCGCCCGAGCCCCAACTCCCGCCGCTGCCATCCGCTAGCGCCCAGGCGCGCCCGCACTCTCGTGGCCGTTCGGGCGCCCGCCCACCCTGTTAACCACCGCCCGTTAGGCCCCTATGCCTATGGAACATGGGGCCCAGCCCCTATAAAACGTTAAAAAAAGAGTTTTAAGAAAATACTTAAAATAATAATAATAACTTAATTAATTAATTGTAATTAATTAATTTAATTAATCATGTTAACTAACCTAATCCAATTAGTCTGATTAGTTAGCTAGTTAATTGTTAATTATTTAAGCAGGCAATGACGTTTGGGACCCACTGCCCTTTGACCAGTCAACCCGGTCAGAGTTGACTGTTGACCCTGCTGACGTCATGGTGACATCATATTCCATTTCTGTTAATATAATTAATTTTAGAAAATGTTTTAAAAACTTTAAGAATTAAAATAAAATAATCCGTAACTCGGGTGAAAATACTTTGTACATGAAAGTTGCTCAGATCGACGAGACGAATCCGGATACGCAGCCCGTTCGTCCGCCACACATCCCTAGAATAGCAAACACGCAACTTTCCCCCTCCGGTTCATCTGTTCGAAAACGTGAAACACCGAGGATACTTTCCCGGATATTTCCCCCCTTCGCCGGTATCACCTCCTACTACGTTAGGACACACCTGGCACTGTTACTTGTCATGTTGTGCATCGCCATGCTTATGTATGCATTATATTTATTGTTTCTTCCCCCTCTTCTCTCGTTAGACACCGAGACCGACGTCGCTGCTACCCAATACGACTACGGTGTTGATGACCCCTCCTTGCCAGAGCAACCAGGCAAGCCCCCCCCCCCTTTGATCATCTCGATATCGCCCATTCCATTCTCTCATGTTTGCATTAGATTTTGCTACTGTTATTGTTTGCTCCTATTCTAATGCATAGCCTGCTTTTGTATCTGCTGTTGTACCTTACCTGCTTATCCTAAACTGCTTAGTATAGGTTGGTTAGTGATCCATCAGTGACCCCTACCTTGTCCTTGTTGCCCCTGCTTCATCATTGAAGACCCGATCAACGGGATCGAAGACCAGGCCCCGGCACCGCACATCACTTTCCCTTTAGTTGCTCGACACTACTAGGTTACTATCGAGTACCGAGGGTGAGTCCTCTTCAGCACTTCTGATGTTAACCTTGTAGTGTAGTCATTCGGTCGTGGTCATGGAGGGTGATTTCCTCCTTAACCACTTCCGATATGACTCTGTCTTGCAACCCCTCAAGTGTGAACCTCGGGGGTGATTCCTCTTACGTTCACCTTGATGATTACATCTAGTGGAATTCATCAAGGGTGATTCCTCGGGTTTTCCCCTTGATGTTTGGACACACGGATACTTGGAATTTACCACTGTTACTTGGAAAGACGGGTCGGCCCTGAGGGGTACCCGCGCGAGCTTAATTGCGAGTGATGTGGAGGCGGGTTGATCTGGAGGGTGCCCGCGAGATAATTACGAGGCGTGGCCGGGCATTCCTAGCCCTTGCCGCAAGTCCTCGAGATGGGGCAACGGGGTCACATCTTTCGTGAGTCTCTGCTTGTTACCGCGCGTTCCCAATCCACTATGATTTGGATATTTGATCCGAGGGGCCTCTGGCCTGATAGCACTAACCATCACGTGGGCATAGTATGGGCGTTCTGCGTCGTATGCATCAGCCGAAGCTTAATAGACGTCAGCTACTGAGCGGCGCGCGCCGGGTTGGACTGCGTAAGCACCTGCCTTGTTGAAGGAGGTAGCTAGGTCTGCTCACCAGTCGCCCACGCAACGTGCAGGAGTTCCCGGGGAGATGGCCCATGACCCCTGGGGGCATAGGTTTAGTCTGGCGTGCTGGCCTCTCTATTAAGCCTAGGTCGGGTTGCGGCGTATTCTTTGGCCGAGGCTGGGCATGACCCAGGAAAGTGTGTCCGGCCGGAGTCAATCGAGCATGGTGGGTAAGTTGGTGCACCCCTGCAGGGAAGAAAACATCTATCGATAGCCTGTCCTACGGTAATGGACACTTGGAGTTGTATCTCGATCGATACAACTAGAACTGGATACTTGTGATGAGAAATGGATTGTGATGATAACTGGATAGTATGGCTCTGGGATTGCTTTCTCGCAGGGAGTCGATAAAGGATCTCTGGCAGAGGTTGATAACACTACTACTACTTTACTTTATGCTACTCTACTCCGTCCTGTTGCTGCAAGATGGTGATTTCCAGAAGATGCTAGTCTTCGATAGGACTAGGCCTTCTCTCTATTCTGGCATTTCTGCAGCCCGGTCCACCTATATAGCCTTCCTTTGATAATGTTACATATGTAGTGTAGATCCTTGCTTGCGAGTACTTTGGATGAGTACTCACGGTTGCTTTGCTCCCCTTTTTTTCCCTTTCTTCTTCTTTCCGATTGATGCAACCAGATGTCGGAGCCCAGGAGCCAGATGCCACCGCCGATGCCTGCTACTACGTGAAGACCGCCGACGACTAGGAGTAGTTAGGAGGCTCCCAAGCAGGAGGCCTTGCCTTTTCGATCGAAGTTGCTTTTGTGCTAGCCTTCTTAAGGCAAACTTGTCTAACTCATGTCTGTACTCAGATATTGTTGCTTCCGCTGACTCTTGTGTATTCGAGCTTATGTATTCGAGCCTTCGAGGCCCCTGGCTTGTAATATAAAGCTTGTATTATTTTATTTGTGTCTAGAGTTGTGTTGTGATATCTTCCTGTGAGTCCTTGATCTTGATCGTACACATTTGCGTGTATGATTAGTGTACGATTGAATCGAGGGCGTCACAGGCCAGCAGAGAAGAACTCGACAACGATTGTGGCGTCCATCGACGCGGGGTCGATGTCACCAACAGTCGTCGGAGTAGACGAAGTGGTCGGGGTAGATGACGGCGACGCTGGCGACGGGCTGGTGCTTGGACGAAGACGAAGGGCTGGACGAGCGGCGGCGACGGCTAGGTTAAGAGTGCGGCGGCGGTGCTCGAAGTAGGCGAAGAACCCTGACAGCGTGACGAAGACCGGCGCGGACGGTGGCGTTCTCGCGCCAAGGGAGATGGCGAGGCACATACCACGAGAGGTCTACGCGCGGTGACGGCGGAGTGGACCGCGGGCCGCGGCGCTACGGCCCGAAGGGCGACGCAGCGGCGGCAGGCGGGTCAGGGCGACGGCGGGAAGACCTCGGGGCGGCGGAGGGGACCGCGGGCCGCGACGCTGCGGCCCGAAGGGGCGACGCAACGGCGGTTCGTGAGTCGGTGCAGCCGCAGGGACAGCCTTGGGGTGGCGGCTGGGACCGCGTATCGCGGCACTACGGCCCGTAGGGGCGACGCAGTGGCGACGCACAAGTCGATGCAGCCGCGAGGAGAACCACGTGGCGGCGCCACTGCGGCCCGACGGGGCGACGCAGCGGCAGCCCGTTGCTCGATCGGTGGAGGGGCGCGCTGAACTCGGGGACGATCTTCACGGGACCTGCGGAGGCGCGCGTAACCAACGGGCCAGGTCGGTCGCGCGGCGTAGATGAGGCGAATCGCGGCGGCGAGCGGGTGATCAAGCCGATCGCGCGCAAGGTCGGGGACGCCGCTCGGTGGAGACGAGGTGGAGGCGGAGTCCGAGATGAAGCCGACGACGGCGGGCGGCAGGGCGGCAGGGCGGCTATGATTGGCCGCCGCATGACGCGAGGCCGCCGGGTCAGGGTGATGCAAGAGTCCCGGTCGGAACAGGGCGGTGAAGGCCGACGTAGATCGACGGGCGGACCGGCGCGTGAACGGCGGCGGTGATGGACCGCCGCATGACGTGAGGCTGCCGGGTCGGGGCGACCGGCGGGCAGACGCGCAGACGACGCGCGAGGCCGCCGGGTCGGTGAAGACGCCGGTGTTGTCGATGCCGAAGTCGGAGTAGAGGCGCGCGGGGGTCGACGGCGGCGGCGGACGACGCAAACCGATCGTAGATCGGAAAACCAAAAAGAAACGCCGATCAAGACGATCGGCGAGAGAGAAAAAATCCGGATCAAGGGATTGGGAAAAAAGACTCTCTAGGGCAGTCGGTCAACACGATCGGCGGACGAACCCTATGTACGAGCGGCGCGGCCCCCGGCGGCGGTCATGGAGGCCGACCGCCCCAGGGGCGGCGCGCGGTGCGGAAGCGGCGGCGGATAGGGTTTGGATCGTGATTAGTCTGATACCGTGTTAGAAGGGAGAGAGAGGATTTGTGGAATAGTTGTTGTATTGCTTGAGCTTCGTGGGCATATATATATAGGAGTACATGATTTACTTGTTGTATAAGGCAAGCCAGAATATTTCCTAATCTAACCGATGCTTCCTAATACAATCACGTTACTCAACACTCTGAGATTGTTTTTACAAGAAGCACTTTTGATGGTTCACAATTGAGTTTTACAGCAACTACGTGTACTCTACTAAGAGTTTTAGCCCAGCCCATCGGTGAATAATTCCCTTTTAATCCGACTGATTATTGTGTTCTAACATACAAAGCTAGCTAGCTAGCACAAGCAGCTTGATTGATTGTACATACAAAGCTAGCTAGCTACTACAAGCAACTTGATTGATTGTTCACGGAATGGTTGCGTACTACTATTCCCTTAGATGGATCAGCGGCCACTTGCTGAATATACTCCATTAGATCGGTTCGCCGTCTGCACATGCATGGAATGTCTCGTGCTGCCATTACTCCCGACTCGGCGACCACCAATGAACCAAACTGCCAAAGGAAGGAAGTAGCAAGATATGTTCGATTACAATGTATAATTTCGTGTGGTTCACATCTGTTTTCATGCATATTTTACTTTCACTTTGAATGTTGCTACCTGACAACAAGGACGAGGAGGTGGGCGAGCAGACGACACCGAGGTGGACCCCGAGTCCGGTTACCGAGGTTTGTGTTGAGTACCATGGATGCTATATTTAGGTTGATGGTGCCTATGTTTCTTTGATGTTTTTGGCCCATCCCGCGAGAAACAATACTACTACCATTTGACAGATTATTATCCCAAGACAATTGCTACACACTATCACTTCCACTTCTCTTTGTATGTTTTTCCAAGACAATTTAACTTGTTCTCCTAACTACTATTCTATTCGTGCAGATTGGGTCAAGTTATTTTCCAATTTTATTTCCATAAATTATGAATTTCATTGTCATCTACACTAGATATTTATGAATAACGGGGTCTTCGTTTGATAGAATTGCATTGTTCATGGTTTTTTCTTTTTTTGAGTGCACAAATTTACATCAATATCATGATCTATGATACAATAGGCTACACTAAACCCTTTTTTTTTACCAATTTTAACATAGCAAATGCACCATTGTGCTTGTAATAATCCATGGGTTATGATTACGTTAACATTCAGCATATAGCCATCTTCCTTTGCATCCACATACCTTTAACTACTTGAAGTTGCATACGGTTTCCATAGTGGAGAATTGCAAGTTCCTTCTCCTAGCGACAATGAGGATAGCAGGAGCAGCAAGCCTCCGAAGCCCTTGGACCGACGCGACGTGAATCCTGAAGGATTTTAGTACAGCGGCAAAGAAGTTTTTTTCGAATTATAACTTTCAGTTGCTACTTGCTCTACTCTGCTTTTCATTAAAATTTTAGTATACAAACAAATTTTCTCTCCTGGTGCAACGCACGGGCATGTGTGCTAGTAAACTAAAAAAATGATGGAGTATGGGTCAAGACATAAAAACTAACGGAAAGCTTGTCACAGACGTAGTTCATTGTGACTTTTGCAACAACAAAAAAACTCGGACAACCCCGCCGCGCGCGCAAGCCACCATTGGGGTCCAATGCCGCCACCCACCTGCACCGCCGCCACGGAGGCGACCAACGCCGGCCACCTGCGCAGCTCGATCACCGTCGCCCCACCTACGTACCTTGCCTACCACCCCGCACGGGAGCGACCAGCGCATCCACCCTTGGGCCCAGCGCCACCGCCCACCTGCGCCGCTGCCATGAGGGCGACCACCGCCGCCCACCTGCGCCACGTAGGCGACCACCGCCGCCACTCGCAGGACCAGCCACTTCGTCCGTTTCGGCTGCCAGCGCCGCGGATTATTGTTGTACAGTCAACAGTGTCATTGTATGGTCTGAAATATACAATCAATATACAGTGAACAGTCAAATATACAGTCAAGAGTGTTAAACAGTGACTGAATTTTTGCTAATGAATTAGTGAACACGAAAAAATACGGTTCTAAAAATTCCAAGATCTAATAAATCTACTTCTTGAGTATCCTACTGGGCATATATAGCAGAGGTTATTCAGAACCAAATTGTCATTGTGGTTTCAGTACATGAATTGAGTGATAGTGAGATCGAACAACCACAAGTGTCATTGTCATTGTGGTTTCAGCAAATAAAATTTCTGCTGGCTAATCGAACCAGCAAACAAATAATTGTCATTTTGCAATTAAAGTGAGATGAGAACAAGTGAAGTACTGAATGTGTTTGCATGATTCATTCAAGATTCATCCATATCATTGTCATTGTTATTGTCATTGAAGACCAGAAGGGCGTACCGTGAGATCATTCATGACGTCGCGTGAAAGCTGCTCCCTGTTTCTTGTTGTAGTGCCCATGTTGCTTGTTTATCTTTAACTTTCCTACTGCCTTTTATGTTTGTGGGTTTCAGAACTGTCTTTTGTAGCTGTAGTCATTTATCTGCTGAACTGCTTCTCTCAGTGAGTTGTTGTATGACATATTGGGTTTCGTTTGAGTAATGGAGCCGGGGAGAGGCCAACCTATTATTGTAAAAAGAATGAATGAAAAATGCGTGGAGGGTGTTTTGGCTCTCAGGTGCATTTGTTCCGAATAGTAAATTAAAAATTATGTTTGTAAAAAATAATTAAAATCTGTTTTTTAAGATGTTCGTGTTAGTGACGCAAACATGCTTGATAATTTTCATGAGAAACGGAGCAGCATCGTTTCATCGGTGAAAAAAAAACAAATTTGGGTGTAACATTTGATGTTCAATTTTTTTCGCAGGCCAAAATGCTTAACCATTTTACGCAGCCATAATTTTTTTTTGCGCAGGACAAATTTGGGTAGCATTGTGAATATATAAACACATCAAATTTTAGTTGATTTTTTTTGACATTTCAAAAATCATTTTTCGCACAGTGGGAGCGGAATCGGATTTCCAAAAAAGTGTTGAGTATCGAGCGAATCGATATAGCTCCGGGGATTGCGGCCGTGGAGCACTCCCGGACGGACCTGGCCATCTGGGCCGGCACGGCCCGACCCGCGCTTAAACAACGTAGCTGGCACGAAACGGCCCACGACGGCACGTGACGTGCCGGTCACGCGTGCTACTGGGTCGGCTCTCCTCACATAGCAGTGCCCCGAACCCCCCGACCGAATCCATCGCCCCCGAATCCTAAACCCTAGAACACACACAGCACACGAACGTTGCAAAGGCTCTCTCTTCCCGTCCTCTCTCAAAACTGCCTACAGAAGAGGGCAGGGCGAGATCCAGGAGTTCCTCTGTCCCCGTCGGCAAGACCGGTGGTCTCCTTCACCTCCGGTGGCCATTATGGCTGCCGGAGGGGTGGGAGATCCCGGATCTGATGCCTGGCGGTGTATATAGTCCTAGATTTTCTAGGTTTGGTGTCCTTTGCACCGGCGTCATGGCGGAGGAGGCGTCGGTGTGCGGAATAAAGTGGCCATGTCTCCTTCTTCGCTCGCCCGGCGTCGTTCTTGGCACTAGCGAGGAGCTGGGGTCCTTTTGGTCTCGCGGATCTGAGTGTTTACGATCCTGCGAGTTGGTCGTCGTCGTCATCGGTCACCGCTGGGCTCTTTGGTGTGGCGAGACGGCGAGGGGGGTCGAGGATTCTGACCCATGGCGTTCGCGGCTTTGGCCCTGTGGAGCGGTGGTTGGGGCTTGTCCGCTTCTTCGGCTCCATGGGAAGATGCTTCTGGCGCTTCTTTTGTTGTGGATGCGGGAGGTGGCTACGACAAGGATGAAGGACTGGAGGTTGTTCATCGGCGATTGGTCTTTGAACCTGCTTCAGCGAAGCTGGCCGATGCGGATCCGGTGCGGCATGGGGCGTTGCTCCGGCCGCCTGGGCTTTTCAGCTCTGCTCAAGATCTCGCCTCTCGCGGCGGGCTACGATTGTGCGGCTCACAAAGCTTACAAGCGATGGTGCTTCTCCGGATCTAAAGGGGTTGCTCGCTTTTCTTCTCTCTCCGGCGGCGACGACGGCGAGATGGGGGTAGCAGCGGCTGTGTGGTTGAGTTGGATTTGGTGTTCTTCCGTATCCTGCGTGGATGTACTCGTATCTACTGTATGTCTCCTTGTAATGTTTTCCTTAACATAATATAATCACGAGTATTTCCCTCAAAAAAAAGAATCCTAAACCCTAGAGCTGAACAGCGGCTCCGCCACCTCTCGCCTCCGCTCCGCCGCTCGCTCGCCGTTGCCTGCGCTCCGCCGCTCGCTCGCCGTCGCCTGCGCTCCGCCGCTCCCTCGCCCTCGCCCTCGCCCTCGCCTGCGCTCCGCCGCTCACCTGCGGGTACGGTGCCCCCAAACTCCGTGGAAGATGGCGCTAGCAATCTTGATGGAAGTCATTGATGCGCGCGCGCGGGAGCTGGGGATCGACCTCGACTCCGTCGACGTCGACTCCATCACCCTCCCGCCCGGCGAGGACTTCGACATCCTCAGGTATCATCCATCATCTTCCCAGCCCCGCCACCTCCTTCCCACAAGCAGCCAAAGTAGGTAGGAGTCGCGTGTTTGTTGACTTTGTGATTCATGTTGCCGTTCGATCATTGTAGCGACGACGAGGATTTACTTCAGAATGAAGACATTCCAGAGCTCGAGATAGGTTTTGCAAACATTATTGTGGTGGACAATCTGCCGGTTGTTCCCCGAGAGAAGTACGAGAAGCTGGAGAATGTTTTGCGAAAGATATATGGTCAGCTTGGCGTGAAAGGAAGGTGGGCTTTGGATGCCTACGGACCCAGAGACCAAGAAGACCCAGGGCTACTGCTTCATTGAGTTCAATACTCCGCAGGTATGTTGCTTCTTGTAAGTTATGTTTATTTATACATACATATCTGCATGATGGAATGAGGCAATGGCTTGATTCTGTTACCTTTGCAAGTCATGTGCATTCCTACGATGAAAAAGGTCATCCCTATTCCATTTGAACTCTCTATCCTGTTTAACTTTTGTATGTGGATCGGAAGAAGATAATCAGCTGAGTGGAAACATGCATGGAAACACCTTTGTTTTGGTAGAGTTTGTTCTATTGCTTATTGTTGGGATTTTTCTGTAGCAAGACTTTGTACTTTTAGTTTTACTGGATTATTGCTAGTATGTGATAGTGTTCTATTGTTATGACCAACAACAACAACAAAGCCTTTAGTCCCAAACAAGTTGGGGTAGGCTAGAGGTGAAACCCATAAAATCTCGCAACCAACTCATGGCTCTGGCACATGGATAGCAAGCTTCCACGCACCCCTGTCCATAGCTAGCTCTTTGGTGATACTTTTGGGTTTCATCTCCATAAGAGTGGCTGAGTTTTTACGTTGGCTCGCCAAGCCTATCACAACCCTCCTCCTTTACCCGGGCTTGGGACCGGCTATGTTGAGACAACATAGGCGGAGTTGTTCTATTGTTATGACCAAATTAATTAAATGCCCATCCGAATTTAACTCCACTTTTGCTTTCATAAATTGTTTTGCATTCTGTTATCATGACCCTCTTGGTTGATTGAAAGAGACTTATTTGACAGTGTGTCAGGAAGCTGAGTTTGCTATGGAAAAAACACGTGGCTACAAACTGGACAAATCTCACATATTTGCTGTTAATATGTTTGATGACTTTGAGAAGTACATGAAAGTTCCTGATGAGTGGGCGCCTGCTGAAATCAAGTCATACACTCCTGGAGTGCATACTCTCTACCACCCAGCACACACACACATGTTTGTTTCTTTAAATTACTAGAGGTTTTATGTAACTTGACTGTTATATATGTGTGTTGCAGGAAAATCTTCTGAAGTTGCTGACTGATGATAAGGCCAGAGATCAGTTCGTGATACGTGCTGGTACGTTCACGGAAGTGTACTGGAATGACGCTAGACGGGCAATGCCTGAGCTTGTGTACCAGAAGCAGGTGCTTCATTTTTTAATTTAACTTTTGCCTTTTCTTAACAGACCTTTTGCTTTTTAGTTTTATTGGAAAATGGAAACTAAAGGTCATGGAGGCCTATTCCTATATCCTATAAGGAGAACTAATTTTCATGCATATCCTATATCCTTCTTCTTTGACAGTACTGGACGGATAGCTATATTCAATGGTCCCCTCTTGGAACACACTTGGCGACCGTGCATAGGCAGGGCGCGCAGGTGTGGGGTGGTGATGACAAATTTGTTCGTCTAATGCGCTTTGCTCATCCACAGGTACTGGTTTGTGCTAACAGTAAATATATGCAATATGCATTGTCCTTTTAGCTGACAGCTACCTGTCACAGTTGAAACTCATCGATTTCTCTCCCGGTGAGAAATATTTGATCACTTACAGCAGCCATGAGCCCAGCAACCCCAGAGATACACATGTAAGTGAATGTGACAAGACTTCTTTCTGTTCATATCTTGTCTCCTATCTGACTTGCAATGTTATACTTGTAGAGGGTTGTACTAAATATCTTTGATGTACGAACTGGAAAAGTAATGTGGGAGTTCAAGGGAAGTGCTGATGATTTCACTACTGGTGGAAATATGGGTGTCTCTGGTGTTTCATGGCCTATCTTCAGGTGAACCCACTACTTTTGTACTTCGAAGTGAATGCACAACTTATTAGGTTGTCATGGTTTGATGCTTAGTATGTTTTTATTTATGTGTTTTTTGAAGGTGGGGTGGTGGAAGAGATGATAAGTATTTTGCTAGGCTTGGAAAGAATGTTATATCTGTCTATGATACCGAGACGTTCGCTCTTATTGATAAGAAGTCCTTGAAGGTAGAAAATGTGGTTGACTTCAGTTGGTCTCCCACTGATCCTATCATATCACTCTTTGTGCCTGAATTGGGTGGTGGAAATCAGCCTGCCAGGGTAAGTACAAATTGCTACAGCTACCTCTTTTAAGATGTTTATTCAGTTAGCATCGAATGCTAAAATATGTGTTTTGTGTTGAAAGGTCAGTCTTGTGCCAATTCCGGGTAAAGAGGAGATTCGGCAGAAAAACCTTTTCAGTGTTAGCGACTGCAAAATGTACTGGCAAAACAATGGAGAATATCTGGCTCTCCAGGTAGATAGGTACACAAAAACAAAGAAGAGCATTTACACTGGGTTCGAGCTGTTCAGAATCAAGGAATGAGACATCCCAATTGAGGTCTTTGAATTGGACAACAAGAATGACAAGATAATTGCCTTTGCATGGGAGCCTAAAGGTCGCCGCTTTGCTGTTATTCATGGTGATGGGCCTAAGCCTGATATAAGTTTCTACATCATGAAAGCAGTCAACAATAATGTTAGTCGTGTGTCCAAGCTCACCACACTCAAGGGCAAGCAGTCCAATGCATTGTTCTGGTCTCCTGCTGGCCGTTTCATTGTTCTGGCAGGGCTGATGGGTTTCAATGGCCAGCTGGAGTTCTTCAACGTTGATGATCTTGAGCCCATGGCGACAGGAGAACATTTTATGGCGACTGACATCATGTGGGATCCTACTGGAAGGTGAGCTTATCGCTTAATTGAAAATTTTCTTCTCGTCGCTATCTGGTGATATTTACAAAACAAGTGTTACAGCAATATAATAAACATATACTGAATAGGTTACAGGAATTATCACACCCTGAACACTACGAACATAGAGGCTCAGCTGAAATTTGTAATTGTCTTCATCTGTTAAAACAACACTCGCCCTCAAATTGCATGGACTTAGTAGTTGAAATTAACAAATAGTAATAATAGTGTGTTTCATTTACCATGGATTGATTTCCTTGTTATTCAGTCGAAGCAAAATGTGTTTTTGGTTTACCACGGAGGAACTAAGATGGTTTTGTAACTTGCTTGTTCAGATATCTCGCAACTGCAGTTACCTCGGTTCATGAGATGGAAAATGGTTTCCAAATCTGGTCCTTCAATGGCAAGCAAATTTACAACGTCTCAAAGGATCACTTCTATCAGGTAGAGCTTCCATCCATCATCCTTTGTTGTTTGAATCAACGCATGGCTGCATCCCTCTTCAGTACTAATGTCTTGCCCTTTGCACGATATGGTACAGTTCCAATGGCGCCCAAGGCCACCGTCGCTACTTACTCCCGAGAAGGAGGAGGACATCTCAAAGAACCTCAAGCGGTACAGCAAGAAGTACGAACACGAGGATCAGGACGTGCACCACCTTTTGGACGAGGAGGAGCGCAAGAGACGGATGCGGCTTCAAGAGGTGTGGGAAGCATGGGTCGCCAAGTGGAAGCAGCTGCACGAGGAGGAGCGAGCATTCAGGATGCAGCTCAGAGGCGCGGAGGACAGCGACAAGGAAGAAGAGGCTGAATACAAGGAGATTGAGGCGGAGGAGCTGGTTGATGTCACAGAAAAAACCGTTGCCTTTGACCTGGATCAGGAGTGAAAGCTGCTGAGTGTTCGTTTCCTGCCTGTCGTGTGAATTGCTGTCGTTTTGCCTTAGACCAAGCTCGTAGTTTGTTAATCTTTCTAGTAGTGCACTTATAATAAATTCATCGATTTTTGTGGGCTAGCTGTACTGGAATCACTTCTCTATTATCGTCGGATTTTGCACATCAGACAGACAGGGAGAGATGAAAATAATCAAACGGTTAAGCAACCAAGCACCCCAATGTTTGAATCATAACACAATGCTGAAATGCTAATTTAATCCTTAAACCAGTTAAATACAACAGCATTTTTAGATACAATATCTATAACTGAGAAAAAAAATAATGGATTGCGGTTGTCTCTAAAAATCTTCACTGCTGTCACTAATTTTTAGTTTTTGATTTGGCTTGTACTTCAAATTTAATTTGACGAAATAAAATACCATGCCCGTTAAAGACTAATAATGCATCACCAATTGTTATCAATTGTCTGCGGACAGCCGGCGTGGGTGGAGCAGTGGAGGCCCTCCAACCATTATCATCAAATTTCCAACCCATTTGAAACGAACCGAACGCAGCTAAACAGATGAAATTTAACAAAGTTTGAAATATTTACAACCAAACAAATGAAATTTAACAAGTTCAAACTAAACTGAAATTAAAAGCTAACTAAACTAGGCCAGGTATCGGAAGGTGACTTCCTAGGCATGGCCAACGACATCTCCGTCGTCATCCGCGCTAGTCGTTGTTATCTTGCCCGGCCATCGCCGCGCGTTCGTGGTGTAGATGCTCTGTTGCATCCTCCACTCCTTTGCGTCGCTTGTCTTCGGCGACTCGGATGAAGAGGCGCAGTCGGACTACGCCGGACCCACCTTTGAGGAGCTGGTCATTGAGCCGACGTCAACAGCGGGCGTCCAACTACTCGGTGGTTTTGGACCGGTCGATGGCGCAAGCCTTCGCGAGCACCATGCTAGCGCCACCTGGTTCTTGATGAACGCCCCATGCGCGCCTTTGCCACAATTTTGGACTGGACGAGGAGGCGCTCTCGGACCCACGCCATAGTAGTAGAGGTGCGGGGATGTGTCTTGGTAGTCGGTCTCTTCTGGCATGTTCGAGGGGTCGTCATGCCTCACTTTGTCCTTCTGAAATCGGAGTTGCTGAGGATGGGCCCTTGTGATGCCGATGACATGCGACAAGTGGTCGATTGCGGCGCTGGCTCAGCACAAGCCCAGCGCTTTCATACTGCAATGCCCGTCGACATAGTCGGCGTGTAGTTGACTGTTCGGTATCGACCGACGCAGGCCTCGGCACTTGCTTGCGATGAGGGTTAACATCGGTGGCCGTCGATGGTGGAGTCGGAGTCGCCCTCGCAGAGGAGTGTTGACGATGACGCCGGGTTGCAACCTCGACGACGTCTTCTCCTCGACGGCGTGTGTGCCCTTGTGTGGGTCATGAGGTTGCCATGTGTGCATTGTTTTTCAGGTATGATGTGCCATGTGCCGGTTTTGTCGGGTTTTTTGTTAATTAATCGGGCAATTCTCTTCGATCATTTCTAATGAAACTCGGTTCAAATTTTTGACCACCATAGCAAGAGCGGAAAAGCATGGCGCCGGAGAGGACAGTAGAGGAATAGGATGCACTGCGTCACAACTTCAACTATACAAGAAATACGAGGTGGACCAGGAATACAAATATACATGCATTATATACTCAACAAGGACGACGAAACAAGGCAAATACCCCAGAAAGGGCAGCAATGCAGGAAGGAGTGGCAACCAACGGCTTAGCAAAGCTACGAAATCGACCGCTGACCTTCAGAAACGTCGCTTTGATCTCCCGGGGACACCGGTGGCTCAAGATCGCAACAACGCGGCCCGACCCCGGCGAGATGCGTTCGCGGTTCAGGAGCACAAACTCGCACAAACTCCTAGCACAACACACTCACCGGGACAGCTGGAGATCATGGCAGAGAAGGTGGAAGCACCCCGGGCGGAAGTGCTCCTGGAGGTGGAAGGCAGGCGTCGCCACCAAGGAGATGACGGCAATCTCTGATTCCGAACACCGCGCCTGCTGTACACACAGACGTTGTTCAAGTCTCTGAAGCTCTCAAAAGATGCAAGCTATTTCATTATGTTTCCTCCAACACCAATCCAGACAAACTATGTGATATTTCGTTTTATGCTGCAAAAAGGAAAAAACATGCTATTTGAAGATGATGCTCTTCAAAACATACATACTGCCATTGATTTCAACATCATGTCTTCAATCTAATCAACAAAAGTACCACCGCTTGTTCATGCTGAACATATTCATCAGCATTCAAAAAAGAAGTTTCCATCCCATGCAAGACAATGAAACAAAGTCTATCCATCCATCCACAAAACAGATAACACGAGAGGTCTAAAAAAGACTAGCCATCCATCCACAAAACAGATAACACGACAGGTCTAAAAGGAGACTATCCATCCACAGTAGAAGACCTTCTCCTGGACACGGGTTTTTAAGAGAGACAAGTGCAGGCCGCCTTCCTTCTCCTGGAGGCCTGAAGAACACACATCACGAAACACAGACACGGGTTAGCAACATAAAAATATTCATATGCAACATAATAACAAGAGCAGATTTGGCTAACTAGACTATGAATTAAGAGAATCCAAACAGATGGAACCGCTTATACGGGAAATGAGTATCCACAGCAAATATCAGGCAGAGGACAATGCAAAATATGGCATAAAACATACGTGGAACAAACAGTTAGCTTATTCCGGACATCGGATGAGCATACAGAAAAAAAAGACCAGATTATGAGCAATACCTGAAAAGCCTATTGCTGTCTGATGGACACCCGGACTCTAAAATAAACTCAACCATTGATCAAAAACAAGTTGTTCTCATCAAGAAGCTCAGCCCAGGGTGTTAATAATAAATCAGCAACTCCAAACTTGTTATCCGGAAGGAAGGGGCTGTCAAATGAAAACTTGTCCACATAGCCGCCACCAGGTTTTTGCCTTACTGAGAAGGCCACAGACAAGACTTCAGGCTGAGTTGACTTCTGAGCACACAAAAACATCCCAAATGCACTTGGAGCATTGGATACCGCATCTATAGTAGTTTGGCACTGCACAAAGAGTCTGTAGCCGCCATAGGCAAAAACCTCAGTATATGTACTCCTCCACGCAGGATTACTCATCCGGGCAAAGTCGGCCAGAGGAAGATCAAAATAGGCCAACAATTCGTTGTATGGCAGAAGGTTCGTCAAAATGACTGGCCTAATCAGATAATTCCGCTGGGCATAATTCCAATGAGCTACCTTCACTGTCGAACAATTGATCTTGAACAAGAATGCACTAGAAATAATTGACTTGACATCAACTTTGTTAGGCATCAGAGGGCAATTTGAGAAGGCCATTAGGCGGTCGATCGTCATGTGCATAAATCGAATAAGGAACACCAACGCTTTGCTAAAAACGGTACACCTCATGTGCTCATCTTCATATTTTTTCTTGACCCAATCCACCAGAAAAAGGTAAACATAATCTTCATTTGGAACAATTAAATCACTGCTTCTGAAAATTTCTAAGATAGCTGAAAGAGGCAACTCTAGAAGATCGTCCTTATGGCTGAAAAACAAAGTGAAGGATCAGAACTAACTATTGATGATAAAGATCATAGGTAAAGCATCCAAAAACAACAGAAAAATTATTAACAAACAAACGGCGACCAATGCTCATATTGTTACCACCATGTAATGTTTGCTGACTCTGTAATCTAAGCATTACAAAGTTGTTTCATGTGAACTATAGTGGCCAAATAAATATCACTAAAAAGCCCACAAAACTACATCAAAAGATGAGTTCACCTTCGGTATTTAAATGGCAAAAGAACAGCCAACAAAATAGCTAATGCTTTCAAACAGCAAACAAAAAATGGCATGGCAAACAGCACTAGATAAACAAAATAGTGGTTTAAAGGAATCACTGCTATTACAATCAACCATGATAGTACTGCCTCTGTAACTAAATATAAGACAGAGGTAGAACTAAATAGAGACCTACAAATATACACCGCCTAATCCAATACAAAATGTGACCATCAGACAAAACATAACCAGCAAAAAAAGGTGCTAAAACTGTAGAACAATAAAATAAACATAAGAGTAAGAAGCAGGGAACCTGAAAAGGCTTAGGTATTTAAGTATGATACGAATTAGGGTGATGCAACATCAAAAGCAAAACCAAATTCTAAACAAACTAATAAAATTTTGAACTGGGCACCAATCAAATTCAATAAAAAAAATGGAAGTCTGTTTGATCAAATACCTAAACACGTTCTTGAACATTTGAGTCAGAAATCGACCAGAAGCAGCTCTCACTGGGGCCAAAGCTTGAGCTACAGTAGCATTAGCTGGAGAAAACTCCAGATAAAGTACAGCTGCCTCAAGATTCAATTCCGATTCAAGCATAAACTCTATGGACTGTTTCATTGCTTGATTGACCTCAAATTTGTCAGCAGCCATGACAACGCTCAACAAGCTCTTTGGATCCAATTTACTGAACTTGGCCTTGTAAATGAAATTTATAATATCTTCAAAAGGCTCCAATTCTGAAATTTTTTTGAACATTGTATGAAACAAAATTAAGGTTTGAACTCAATTGACCAACTGTAGAAACAATTAATAATTTTGAAAGCTGTGACTTCTAAATTCAAATACCTTCCTCAGATAATTGTTGATGGACAACACGATCCACAGATTCTCTCATGCCATTTGAGAAAAGCTGAAACAGGCAAAAAGATTTAAGCAAGACAGAAAATAAGCAATAATGCGCACATATGGGCATAATATGGCTGTAAAGGAAATGATCATTTATACCTTTACGGAAATAGATGCTTTCCGAAGCCAGCAGGATTGATGAAACTTTAAGTTTAATATCTTTTGTCATGATGATTATTGGGTCCACATTTTCATTGTTGTCATCTGAATCATCTGGATCATGATCTGAGAAGGGAAGAACATGTCCCAAAAAATTAAAAACATAACAAGTTAAAAGCAATGACACTATGATACTGAAGAAATGAAGTATCGAACATTCTTAGACATTCACCTGTGCCAGTCTGTTTAGTGATTCCCTCCTTTTCCAGCTCCTGCCCACATAATAATGGAGGAATAAATGAGAACTAAAAATTGCAAAGTAATCAAACAATCATTAACAATACAGTATAGATTGTGAACATACACAGAAACGCACATCAAAAATCAAACGTACATCTTGATCAGTGACAATAATACTCATTGGTTACACCTATTGAATGCTAACCTTATTATACAAGACAAGTAGATGAATGCTAACCTTATTACATAATGTCACTGAAGATTCATCTAAACTAGCATCCTCTGCATTCAAATAACATTGAATATATTAATAGATTTAGGAAATGAGAGCCTTAATTTAGCTAGAGGGGAGACAATATACCAACTCGTGCCCTCTTCCTGGAGACCGGAAGGATAGAGTTAGGATCCACATTTTCATTGTTGTTTACATTCAAATCTGAATCATCTGGATCATGATCTGAGAAGGGAAGAACATGTCCCAAAAAATTAAAAACATAACAAGTTAAAAGCAATGACACTATGATACTGAAGAAATGAAGTATCGAACATTCTTAGACATTCACCTGTGCCAGTCTGTTTAGTGATTCCCTCCTTTTCCAGCTCCTGCCCACATAATAACGGAGGAATAAATGAGAACTAAAAATTGCAAAGTAATCAAACAATCATTAACAATACAGTATAGATTGTGAACATACACAGAAACGCACATCAAAAATCAAACGTACATCTTGATCAGTGACAATAATACTCATTGGTTACACCTATTGAATGCTAACCTTATTATACAAGACAAGTAGATGAATGCTAACCTTATTATATAATGTCACTGAAGATTCATCTAAACTAGCATCCTCTGCATTCAAATAACATTGAATATATTAATGGATTTAGGAAATGAGAGCCTTAATTTAGCTAGAGGGGAGACAATATACCAACTCGTGCCCTCTTCCTGGAGACCGGAAGGATAGAGTTAGGACCAAGGCTGGCATCAAGGTTGGCGGCAGCGGGTTTGGGAGCAGGTCTAGGTGCAACGACTTCCAAACGGAGGACCTTGTCGCAGAAGCTATCATCCTGATATGCAAACTCAAATTTTCCCATCGCAGAGGCATCAACGGTCAATGCCATTTCCTGAGGAACAAGATCAAAAGATAACAGGTTTGAAAGAGCATAAGCTAAAGACCTCAATCCAATAGACTCAGACAAGAACAAAAGATTACAGGTTCAACATGCTAATCTTTTCACATCTAGGTTATAGAGAAATCTAACATATCTTTAGCATAATGCAATGCAATGTAAGGACGGTCTGAAAATGAAAAGATAGGATTGCAAATACTAAAGGTCCTTCAGTACTACTATCCATATGCCTACTTAGCATAAGTATGGAAGATTCATCTCAGTCAGAGAACACAAGGGAATTCTTCAAAATCACTTATGCAGATTTAAGCAATCTCAATTTCAAACATAAATCCTAGCTACTAATCATTTTTGCAGAAAATAACATGTGCCTAGCCACTGCAACTACGTATGCAACACGCAAGAAATCAACATAAATCCTAGCTAGCAAGAAATTGCACAGCCGCTGCTACAGCCTACAGCCAAAACAGGACGCAAGAAATTGCACAGCCCCTACAGCTACCTGTGCTTGGACAGCAAGCTCAAGGCACAGCAGGAGCGGGAGGAATGCCGGGCGGCGGTGGGGACGGTCGGGGACGGGCGGACCGTAGCTCTGCTCTGGCTGGGTCGACCCGTGTGATCCATCGGGTCGCACGGTGCCGGCTCCACTGACCCGTGTATTGATTAAGGCCAACCCGCCTGGCCCATTGGCCTCGAGATTTTGGGCCGGGTCAGCACATTCCCATCGCGACTAAAAACAGCAGATCTGTACCAGATGGCGCGACGAAATCCGACCAGATCGGGACGAAACCCTAAACCCTAATCGCGACGAAATCCGACCAGATCGGGACGAAACCCTAAACCCTAATCGCGACGAAATTCGACCAGATCGGAAGGAGAGGAGGGACGAAATCCGACCAGATCGGGACGAAACCGTAAACCCTAATCGCGACGAAATTCGACCAGATCGGAAAGAAACCCTAAACCCGAATCTAATCGGATGGAGAGGAGGGAATTGGAAACTTACGATGAGTGAAAGTCCTTGCCGGCGGCCGGGGCGGCCGGGGGGGCTTGCGAGGCGCCGGAGTTCCGGCGGACGCGAGGGGCGGTACAGCGGCCGCAGGAGAGGGAGACGGTGGGGGTTTGCGGGGGATAGCGGATGTGAGTAGTAGGATATCGACAAGGGCGCGGGCCATCGGCCTGTGTATCTGTGGGCTAGGCCTCTTAGTAGCACTAAAAAGCCCAACTAAGAAGCCCAGGGCGCGGGCCATTGGCCTGTGGATCTGTGGGCTAGGCCTCTTAGTAGCACTAAAAAGCCCAACTAAGAAGCCCAACGTCGTCTTCTGATGTTTTTCCCTGTTTGTTATTTATGAATGATGAAGAACAGACCATAGTTATTATATATAAAACAAAAAGGATCTAGAAAGCTAAATTATACGGGGAAAAACCTACATCTGATGAGGCTTCCTCTTCTCTTCAAAACTTCGTCAGAAGATCGAACGAGCGATTTCTCTTTCTCTCCTTGAAAGAAGGAGAAATCAGCCAGCGGCTCATGCTGACTGGTTCCTTCCGTGTGCACGAGACAAAGGAAAACTCGAACAAACATGGGGCCTGACTGAAAGAGCGATGAGTTGGACACGTCGACTGCCATTGCTGAGGGAGGAAGAATAACTTCTTGGACTGCTGCTAGAGGGGAGGAAGAAGAACAGGGGGGCGCAAGGCCAAGCCTACATGGATGGTCCTCATTATATAGCCAGCCGAACGGTGGACACGCGTCCAACGAGTCCAGCCTACCGGCCGCTCCCGACAACCGTGGTCCGCCCGGGAATCAATCAACGGTTTTTAATAGGAAAGCGGTGATCTCGACGTTTCCTTTGCATGCTCCACGGCTATCGTCCCGTTCACGGCTTGCCTTTTCCACGACTAAATAATGGGCGCGCCAGTTTTTGGACACATGGTATGGGGCTACCACGAGACAATTACAGGTGGGACGCACCGAGTGTCGCGATCAATCAAGAACGGACGGCACGTCACCGATCCGCGAAGAAAAGCTGTGATTGGAGGATCAGTTACTGGCATCTCATGTGTGCTTTCTTCAAATAAGAAAATTTTACTTGAAAATTTGATTTGCAGCTCTTTTTTCAAACTTGGTAAACGGGATGGATGCTGGTGGCCTCACCGCCTCCACCTCTTGATTGTCTAGCCACCACTACACGTTCCAATATTTGATCCGAGTTAGATGAACGCTCATGTAAGAAATATTAGGGCACCGATGTGCCGCACAACAAAAAGGGGACTAGCAATCAGGACTAAATGCACCCCTTTTAGTCCCGGTCGTGTTATAAACCGGGACTAAAGGGCTCCACGTGGCCGCTGCGCTGCAGCACCATCTGTCGCAACCACGCCAAAAATCTCCGTGTCTTCATTGTGTTTCCACACTTCAATCCCATCCCTTTACTTTCTTTTTTTTTGCATTCGCTCTCGTGTCGCTCCCGCGAGCGGCTCGGGAGCAAACCCTAGCCGCCGCCAGCACCCCACCCACCCTCCCCTCCTCCCCTCGCCACCGCCGACAGAGGTCGTCGGGCGAAGCCCGCGCGGCTCGGCAGCGGCGGGGCCCTCTTCCTCCTCCGCCCGGGGCTGGCTGGCGCGGGCCGGTGGCATC